>NW_019525082.1:198050-201993 GCF_002814215.2 Seriola lalandi dorsalis
GAAAAAATAACAGAAAAAGTAAGAAGGTGAATGCGTTGGTTTACGCCCACTTTTGCTGAGCAGACGGTGGAACGTTCTTTTAGCCACCAAGTGATTGGTCTTGTTGAAAAGATACGATCTTTGGTGGTTACACGCACAACATCCGCGCATGTGCAGTGTGACCTTCCAGTGCAGCTGCCTGCGAAGGCTGCACACACCGAGCGAACGGTTAGTGGCCACAGGACGACGTCTCCAGGACCGGTTTTATACGATAAACCCACCCTAAATGGGTTTATCACCAAACCGGCCGTTAGTTTCGTTGCTCCCGTTTACCTCTACCGATCGTCGTGGATGGATTATAGTATTTACGTCTCACCGAGAAGCCTTACAACGCCCAGTCAGCAGCGGCGGCCATAGCTCGGTCCTTGACGCTGGAGGTTAGTGCGCTGCCATTTCACTGGCTAGCTTTAGCCAGCAGTCGGTTACGCTAACAGGCTAACCTGCTAGACTAGTGGAATTGTTAGCGTGATGCTAATTTGGTACCAGTAAGTGTCAATAATTTTTGAAGAGTATTACTACTCTTCACACTTTTTGACCACTGATTTGCGACAATTTCACCATTTGATTCTGGCAGTTACATGGGTAGCCACAGTTAACGGAAATTTACCGAAATGTTGCGGATTTCTTCCCGTGTTTAGCATCATGTTACGTCCATTTAAAGTAGCCATGTTCCTTAACTTAAGCAGGAAGGTCTTTGTAACATCTGTGTGTGTTTCCAAATTTTGTGTTATTGATTGTAGGGTATTGGTTGATTGCTTTATTGATTTTTATTGTTGTAGTAAACCGATGCACGGACGAGATCAGATTAGTAGCTAGTGTGTTGTTACATAATATTGACAATTCATCATACGTAGATAACTCAAAGATTGACAGTGTCAGCAATTTGACGTATCTGTATTTTTTGGTTCTTTGAAGCTTTTTTATAAAAGATGACAAACTGTCAAATTAACAAATCGTTAAAGTTAAACCTACAGCCTGTTGACATTTAGGTTTTAAGGTGAACCCCATGCATAAACTAATAACAAACGCTTTCTTGGATTTATCATGATAGAATATTGATATAATTGTGATATTATATTAAATCCATTGAGGTTACTAAGGATAACTTTGATCTGTTGGTGTAATTTTCACAATTTAACTACCTGTACATACACATTACTTAATACATACAAATTAAAAGTTTATAGACTAAAAAAAGATCTCATCCAAATGTCGTTTGAGATACTGTGACGAAAAAGGCATAAACTCGACTAAAAGAGTGTTATTATGTGAGTGTGATTAGCAGGTTTATGATTATCACTTAGGCTTTTTAACCTCACACCAATGCCACTGATAGACTGACCACATTCATTGGTGATAAGTAGTAATGAAAGCATAGAAACAGTGAAATTCTGCCTTTATTTCAAGTGAGCATTGTTTTCCCAGATAGCTTCATTTAGGATTGATAAATCAGCCCTCAAACTGCTTTCACAAGGATGATGAGAATAAACTGTATTATTTCAGCATGATAATAGCATGTTAGCCTTGAGTTGTTAAGATACATTTGAAGTCTGGGGCCCTGTTGTGATCATGCTAATGTTCTGCCGTGTTATGTCATTCAGTGTGAGCTAACCTGCAGAGCATAAGGTCTCTCAGCTGTGCTTTTTGTATTTTTCCAGTTAGCCTGTAGCTGTGAACTGTAACCAGACACCTGCTTGCTTGTCCCCCCTGCTCTCTCCTCTTCCCCTCTCCTTCCATGTGTGCTTAAACAGAGTACTGTAATCTGCACCGGCAATGGCGGTCTTCAGTCACCAGGTGCTCTTTGCAGTCACAAGATCAAGGTAAGTTAGCAGCACATGGCTACGCTTGTCCACATAAAACAAAAGCTCTGTCCACACAAAGCCTGCTAAACCCTAACAGGTTAACGAAATGCACAAGTAGTTCTTTTCGTAAAGTTCATTGACAGTATTTACAAACTCTTGGGAGCAGTTACTGCTGTGTTGGAGGAGAGTCCAAAACACAGGCTGTCTCTGTTTACATAGTGTCTGTTGCACTGAAACCTACTCAGTGTATCTCATGACCTTAGTCGTACACACACAACAACCGTGGTTTCTACTGATGATGCAAGATCAAAAACTGGGCTATCAGGCTAGAACATATCGCAGTGAAACAACTAGGAAACTCAGTTTGTTTAAGTAGCAGATGTTAAAGCAGCTGTCTTTTTTTTTATTACCTCACTTTTAGTATCCTAACCTGCTGTAAGAGCCACTTAAGTTGTACTTGGTAATAAACTTATAGATTATATGTATATATATATTTATAAAGAAGTTTATTCCTATTTTGAATGGTGTATTATAGGCAGATTATGCCAGGGTTGTGTTCAAATTTGCTGTTCTGTATTCTCTGTTTAAGTGCTAGAGTACAGGTGGACATTTTTGCTAGTAAGGTGTAGAGAAGTCTGCAAAGCTTTGGACTAAAATAAGATTTTGATCGTGTCATATAGTGTAATAACGTGCAGTTATTTTTATGTAAGTGGGAATAGATTATGAAGTTGGTAATGGAGCGGGCTGAGATGGGAATAGAACATGAAGTTGGTAATGGAGCAGGCTGAGATGTAACTTTGGAAGAGAATCACCTGTCCTGATGTAATTGATCTTCAAATAAACACTAAATGTTTTTCCTGCCATCACATGGCAAGGCAAGGCAAATTTATTTGTATGGCACATTAACATACACAGAGGTCATTCAATGTGCTTGTGAGGACTTTGGGTTTTCACAGGAAAGTTGGATTTGGTTCAGTGGAGCATGGTTCAGAACTAAGATACTTTGCAGATTAAGTGGACTGAAACCATGGAGCATGGTAACAGCCACTACACCTGCAATTACAGTATTCATTTTGTTTTACAGTTTTAACTCAGTTGGGCGACAGACCTATATATATGCCATGAGAAGATACGTATATGCCAATATTTCAGCTGTCGGAGACTTGAGTATACCATGAAAGATTAATTAGCTATTCTTTTAATATCTCTAGATTAGGCTACCACTGCATTAAATTATATATTGATATGATATGATATCGTGATATCATCTATTCATGTTGCCCAACCTTGGCGTATGTTTATGTTCTTTTAAGGCTCCTCGTAGAGTTTTTGACCTCTAGTAGTGATATGGGGCTTTTCGTTTTCTTTTTTTTTCTTTTTTTTTAGTCGTGCACATGCACGAGCACATGCACATGCAAGTGGCCAGGTGGCAGTAATGTGCAGGACTGCGAGTTAGTAAACATAGATGTAAACAATGCAGGATTTAAAATGCTTTGCAAATGTTGTATGAGAGCGGATACGCATTCGACACGTTCGTTAGACCTCAAGGACACGCACAAAACTGAATGTAAACATAACTGTTTTTGTTTTTGTTTACAAGGAAAATAGGGCAGCTTTAACATATAGAGGAAGGTGGATATAATAAAATTCATGTAATTCAAAACTTGGTGACTTACTTTTTAATTTAACATCAGTACATTAGTAGCTGAAATCTCTTGTGTCCCTCCATCCATTCTCTTTCTGTCTGAAGTGTGGTTTTGTTTTAGAAGATATAGATAGAGACTTTATGATACTATGAAACACGAGACCAACCAAAACCTTTTACCTCTTCTTTTAACTGATGCATTAATTGTCAAAATTATAATGCGAATTGTTGATCAGCTAATCAGTTCATATACACATTTGAGCACTACACATGCATTTTCTTTATTTTTTTGTGAGAACATTCCCTTGCACAATATTATATAATTACTAACCAGTTTTTCTTGTTGCTGTCAACAGGGGATCATATTTGTTGTCCAAGAGGCATAGCTGCTCCTCTTTGTCTTCCAAAGCCTATCTCCACATAGACCCTCCCCGCCACGTCTTGTCCTCGTACCCAC
>NW_019525082.1:202013-205517 GCF_002814215.2 Seriola lalandi dorsalis
GTGCACATGCACGAGCACATGCACATGCAAGTGGCCAGGTGGCAGTAATGTGCAGGACTGCGAGTTAGTAAACATAGATGTAAACAATGCAGGATTTAAAATGCTTTGCAAATGTTGTATGAGAGCGGATACGCATTCGACACGTTCGTTAGACCTCAAGGACACGCACAAAACTGAATGTAAACATAACTGTTTTTGTTTTTGTTTACAAGGAAACTCCATAGGGCAGCTTTAACATATAGAGGAAGGTGGATAAAATAAAATTCATGTAATTCAAAACTTGGTGACTTACTTTTTAATTTAACATCAGTACATTAGTAGCTGAAATCTCTTGTGTCCCTCCATCCATTCTCTTTCTGTCTGAAGTGTGGTTTTGTTTTGTTTTATTGACTTGTGGTACTTTTCCTCTTTAGCCAGATAATCATTAAGGCAACAGAGACTTGGGAGCAACATGTGACATAAGTATAGATGTGGTAGTTTTGCTTAAAGCTGCTTAACCTGCACACAAGGAGCCTGTTTGATAGACAGCCATAGTTATGCTTCTTTGTGATTAGTTGATGAGTATATGGTGGGAAAAGCTGGTCAAAATGTATCTTGGCCCAAGATGACGTCTTTAAATATTTTGTTCAACCAACAGCCCAAAAACCAAAGAGATTCAGTTTCTAATGATTTTAAAACAGTAAAAAGTAGAAAAATCCTCACAGTGGAGAAGCTGCAACTAGAGAATGTTTTATATTTATACCTTTAAAAATTACTTAAACAATTAGTCGATTTTCAGAGTAGTTGAGTTTTTGTCATTGGCTAATTGTTGAGAGCTTGAAGGTCTGTAGAGATAGAGACTTTACGATACTGTGAAACACGAGACCAACCAAAACCTTTACTTTCTCTCTTTCTCTTAACTGATGCATTAATTGTCAAAATTATTATGCGAATTGTTGATCAGCTAATCAGTTCATATACACATTTGAGCACTACACATGCATTTTCTTTATTTTTTTGTGAGAACATTCCCTTGCACAATATTATATAATTACTAACCAGTTTTTCTTGTTGCTGTCAACAGGGGATCATATTTGTTGTCCAAGAGGCACAGCTGCTCCTCTTTGTCTTCCAAAGCCTATCTCCACATAGACCCTCCCCGCCACGTCTTGTCCTCGTACCCACTCAGGCACTCCCGCTACGGCTACCCCCACTGTTACCGAGGCCACGGCCACTGTTCCGCCCTGCTCGCCCGCTCTCTGCACAGCTCAGGTGTTTGGCTCCAGGATATAAAGCAAGAGGACACTAAAGCTTCACCGGCTCTCGCCCAGGAAGCTTCTCCAGGAGCTAAAAAGGACTCTGTGACCACTGCGCCCCAGTCTCAACCCCCTTCAGCTCCCGCTCCAGCGGCCGCCACCACCACAGCGGCTGCCGTCCCTCCGGTGCAGGAGAGGGCAGTTGTGAAAAAGTCTCTGTATCAGAGGATTTTGGATGAGTTGAAGCATTACTACAATGGATTCCGGTTACTTGGCATCGACATTAACATTGCAGGCAGGATGGTGTGGAGGCTGCTGCATGGACAAGTGCTCACACGCAGGGAGAGGAGACGGGTAAGAGAAGTTAAATGTATATAATGGTAGATGATCTGTCTGATTTTACAAAGGGTTTTATCTTTTGCTGTGAACCCCTGCAATGTCGGTCACTGGGATCTAAAAAGTGTAGCTCTTAAATCATTATATTGAGCATGAAATGGACACGGTCTTCAATTTCATTTAATCTTTTCTCTCCAGTGAAACCATAAAACTACCTGTTTGTAACAGTAATGTACCTGAACATAACTACACATAGACAAATATGCCGCCACTAGCAGAGCTAAAAACTGATTATCTTCGGGTTTTGGTCTGTTGATCAGAGAAAACCAGCAACATGTAGCATCAGTAATGAGCATTTTCTTTCTCTTAAATCAACTGATAATTAAGCCATAAAACATTAAATGGACTTATCTTAAGTCCAAGGTAATTCACACCCAAAACGACTTATTTTGTCTTTAGGGAAACCATTAAACCTGCTTGTTTCTAATAGTTACCTGAAAGTAACTGCACACAGAGATCTTTGACTTTTGAATAAATTATTTTTCACATTAGGCAACTGTAGTTCAACATGAGATATTTCAATTTAGATATCCAACAAACCACCTATCCACAGCATTTCCTCAATAGAAATCTGTTTTTGTTTTCTTTTTTTCACCTGGGTTTGTTTCGTCACATATTGCCCTCAGGTCACAGCAGCACGTCTGTCTGGTTCCTTTACAATCATTTGGTCTATCCTTGTCATTACAAAAGACTCAAAAAAGTAGTTGTCCTGGTCTCACTCCTCTGTTACTGTTTTCCTCTGGGTCGTTATCAGTAAATGTTTTATGGCTTTAGGGTTCCTTTCGAAGGGTTCACACTTTTAAATGTCAATAAGGAATGTGTACTGTATGTTCCCCAGGTTGTAACCAATGTGTGCAAGAGCAGGTATGTGGTTGTGTGCTGAAGTCGTTAAACAGACCTTTCTGTAAATTATTGCTCAGTTTTAAGCACTGAAACTGTCGGTGTGTCCAGCAGACTAGTTTTCTGTCAGGAGATTTAAAAAAAAAAAAAAAAAAGCCTTACAGCTCAAATAGCTAGAGATCTGCAGCTGTATTGTCTCATTGTTGACTGACATTATTAAAACTCCTCAAAATCCTTAAATGTTAGGTTAAATCTGTGTATATTCTTTAGGATTATTGTTAAATTGTTATAACTATGGTGGAACATTAGCATGACAGCAAATAATTTTAAACCATCTGTAGTATATCACCAAGTACCTGTATATGTCATGATCATTCTCTTTTGCCCCTAATTCTTGAGTTGTTCAATATTAAGTGTGCGCCAATTATGCGCCTGAATGAATACAATTTGTTTGTGAATTTTTAATAATTATTTCGTGCATTATACAGCTGTGCAGTGCAGGAAGGTCGTCTTCTCAATTCATAAACAAATAACCTTTAATGTATTTAAATTTGAAATGCTGTTTTCAACTAGTTCAAGTAGTTATATCAGAGCTCAACAGATGATGAGCTCAAATCTGACTGACAGATGCTCTTAGTCAGCGTTTTAAACATATTATGAAACAGCACTTGGATGATGTGGTCAGCTGACCTAGTTTGGTTGTGTTCACAAAACTTGAAAATGTTTTTTAAAAAATGGAATATATATATATATATTGTGAGTTCTTTCCTAAACCCATCTGTGCAAATTTCAGATAAGCTTTCCTTCACTTCATGTAGAGAAGACACTACTGTATGTGTCACTGACTGATTGATGTACATGTGTTGCAGCGTGAGTATGCAGGCTCACCTACTCCAGCTATGCACATGCCATTGCAAAACTATATTTGAGCTATTTTCCAAGAGGACCGGAAGAGCGTCAGTGCATGTGCAATGGATCTTACAGACTTGAGCACCGACAGCGGTGCCATTGTGTGAATACTGACCCATGTTAA
>NW_019525082.1:205567-206036 GCF_002814215.2 Seriola lalandi dorsalis
CACAGACAGCATGTGCTGTAGTACAGCGGCGATGTTTCCATGCCATCCAGCCATATCTTATAGCGCGGGGCGAAGAGAGTAACGGCACTGTTACAGTGCTAGCGGTTACTGAAATACGTGTCTCACTGCCGTAGTCTGCAGTCGGTGTCAGTCCAGGTACAAGTCTCATAGTGAAGGATCAGAGCACTCTCAGGACCTTTATATTGTGGGCGTGGTCGAGGGAGCAGTGAATTCAAATTTTGATGTCGGTCTCTGTAACTGTCTGAGAGACAGGTATTTCATTTCAGTGTTTATTTTATATGTATTTGAAATTTAAGTTTGAAATCATTATAATGTGTTAAAACTGTAATATAAGATTATCTTGAACGCAACCTTTTGGGGTTTCAAGTGGTCAGAGGTCACACCTGGGCATTGTGGGATATTTTTACAAAAAAGAAAAGAAAGAGAGGTCCTACATGTGCTGAAGGAG
>NW_019525082.1:206086-206669 GCF_002814215.2 Seriola lalandi dorsalis
TATATATATATATATATATATATATATATATATTATTCTGCAGTTGTTCACGTTGTATAATGCAAAATGCCAGTTTAGGGGGTATTGCCTCATTTCATTGTCGTATTTGTGCTAAGTGCAAATGTATGTTGACGTTTGTGAGCTCGTTGAAAATTGAACAAGGCATCCCAGGAAGTCGAGAGCCGGAAACAGATAGCTCATCACCAAAGTAAAGGTTGCGTATTTTGAACAAACGTGCTGGCTGCAGCGGTCGATTTAAGGAGAGCTAAGCTAAATAAATAAACAAACTGTCTGAATAATGAACATAATTCATAACTGTTATAGTTTTTTTTACGCTAGCCCAATGAACACTGGGATTATTATAGGGTCTTGCAATTCATGTATGTAGCTATTCATCAGTTTATTCATTTGATTATGGTTATTTAATCTGTTACTTTGGGTGAACATTAAAGGCTATATAAATATATATATAAAGAGAAATGCCAGACACAGACACATCCTATTATATTCAAGCCTTATTTGGCATTTCATGGACATTCTTAGATATAACAAAAATAATTATAAGCTACAATTAATTGAATTC
>NW_019525082.1:206719-255436 GCF_002814215.2 Seriola lalandi dorsalis
AAATAATATTAATTGATATTTTTAATTAGTAAAAATCTGCTTTGTTTTTTTATTCGTTGCCTTTCCATTATGAAAAATTATGTTTTCCTTGCAGGAGAAGATAAACAAACTAGTCTGTGGTAAAAGTTGGCAGCAAAACATGGTGCTTTTGAAATAAGTATATTATTATGTGGCTGAGAGAAAAAGCAAAACATGAAGGAAAACATAAGCAAAAGTCCTGAACAAGGCAAACAAGCAACAACAACATATTAAATCACATTGCTATTTTTATATTTTCATTATCTGCAACTGTCTCATATTGTCCACAGCTTTTTGTAGTTGACCACTGACACCAACAACTGCATCTCTTAAAATATCCAACTACCACAATGAAAAGATTTACCTCTGTAATAATGAAATATATATAACTTGTAATGTAAAAAATGCAGTGTACTGAAGTGGAGAAACCAGTCAGTTGCTACTGTATTTACTGTATATTAATGTATGGCACTGTAGCTGTATTGAGAGTATATTTCTAAAGCTAACCCATGTCTCCTCCCTCCTCTTCGTGCAGGAGGAGAAGCAGAAGAAGGGTCTGGCTGCGAAGCTGGAACTAGCCAAGTTTCTCCAAGAGACCATCGCTGAGATGGCCCGAAGAAATAAGGCTAAAGCCCAGACAGATGATGAAACGCAGCGATTCTCCACATATGTTCAAAAGGTAAATTACAGCAAAGGTAACTCTTACCATAATGTGTGTCCAAAAAGTTGGTGGCAGCCCATGCATACTTTTCATACAGGTAACACCCAGTCCATTTCTAAGCATAAACTGAACCACAACTGAGATTATAATTGAGAATATATAATGTATATGTTGTGAAGAGAAAACATTTTGGGAGTAATGGAGCAGAGCATCTCTTTCTTTGTCATAAACTGCCATGTATACTGTTGCCCTGCGGCCCATTAGGAGGTTAATCTGTCCATACACCTCACAAATAATTGTCATCAGTTCTGAAACTGTTGGTAAAGCTACATGACGTTTACTCGCGATGCTTTCATCGCTTCACATCCGTGACATCTGTGCGTACCTTTCAGGTCCGGGGCACAGGCGAGCAGCCCACCACGAAGGACATCGTCCGGTTTTCAAAGCTGTTTGAGGACGAACTGACGCTGGAGCACCTCGAGCGCCCACAGCTGGTGGCTCTGTGCAAACTGCTGGAGCTGCAGCCCATCGGCACCAACAACTTGCTGCGTTTTCAGCTGATGATGCAACTCAGGACCATCAAATCAGATGATGAGGTGAGACTGTGAACCTGTAGTTTTATGGCAGAGGAACTGTCAACAAGATTTTATAGTCATGAGAGGAAGAAACAGACAGAGGATATGAAACACCATCCCATTTTCTATTTTTTTTTTTTTTTTTTATAGCTGCTCACTATTTTCCCAAGCATACCAGTTTTGTGAATTATGCCCCATCTCTCTCTTGGAGCACCAACTGTTATGAAGCCTTTTCATGACAGTCCCTGCTGTCAAATACTTAAACCACACTCAAAACTTAATACTTTCCTGTTATATTGTAGTGAAATGAACAGAAATCAGTTGTTCTCTGGAGCATCCACAATCTAAACAGTTTGGTAAAGTTTCAAAAATGGTTGGTGGTATATTGTACACTATTAGCCTCAAAACTACTGGAATGTTTCGACCTCTGTTGTCCTCTTACCGAATTAACTTCAGATTTTCTAATTTCTCACACCTGTGCATCTCTTTTAACTCTCCTCTCCCCGTGTCTTCACAGATGATTGCAGCAGAGGGTGTGGCAGCTATGAGTGTGTCAGAGTTACAAGCAGCATGTCGTAGCCGTGGGATGAGGTCTCTGGGTCTCACCACGGATCAGCTACGTCTGCAGATGCAGCAGGTGAGCTACTGAATGACTAGCTTTTGTTGCTTGGCAGAATTTAAATCCTGATTTCACAAATGTTTGATTCCTCTGATATTTTACATTTACATTTATTTTGATTGACTGTGATGAGACTTCAATGGATTACATTTTTTTTCCATTTATCAAACATACAGTTTGGTCTCTTTTTAATCTTAATTTTAATCTTTTTAAATGGCATAATCATTCTTCATATTTGTTTTGTGACAAAATAGTTTCCTTAAAGAAGGCGTTAGACGGTATTAAAACGTCCATGTGTAAAAGACCCTGTGTAAACAAATGCAATATAAAATGAATACAAATAGAAGTCTTTGTTTTTGTGGGCATTTGTGATTAAAGATCCTTGTCTGTCTTGTCAGAGATCTCCTTTAATAAATGTTATTCTCTTCCACCCAGTGGCTGGACCTTCACCTGAAGGAGAATGTTCCTCCATCGCTGCTGCTGCTCTCCAGAGCCATGTACCTGACTGACCTCAAACCCAAACCCCCAGTCATCCCACCTGTTCCCAAACTAGAGGTTCGACCTTTACAATCTACTTAACATCTCACAGGCCACACCACTGCATATTCCCTCATGTACAGATTAGGGAGAGTTGTACGCAGGTCACTGGCGTTTGGAACATTTGGTGTTTGCTATCCTTATTAAGGAGCTGTTTTATAACTATTTATGATGTTTCTGGGTCTGTCTGTTTATTTGTAATGATTATTTTCATTCATTGATTAATGGTTTAGTCTATGAATCTTCCAAGAGCCAGAGAAATTTTAGCTATATACTGTGTGGAAGATCTGAAAAAATGTGCACATATCAATCTATTCATGCACTTGGTATGTAGAAGTACTTAGTAAGTGCATGTAAAGTGTGAAAAACATCAATGAAACCAGCAACACATCCTTACTGGTTTCGCTGATTTTTTTTTTTTTTTTTTTTTTTCCCCCCCATACCTTGGCCAGTATTATTGTGAAACTGGTATTTACTGCTCGTGCGTGCTCATACGTGCTCACACGTACACAGGTTAACGTCAGGTTTAGGGTGAGCACAAAGAAACTTTTACCCTTCAGCAGATGAATGTGAAAACAGGCCTTTAGTGTCATTATTTTTGAGTGAGGGGAAATTTTACCAAGAAATGAACCTGAGCATCCAGTCGCCTTTTGGACTCAGTCCTCTGACCAGATATTTGTTGTTATTTTTGCAGAAAGCTACTCCTCCCCCAGCGGAGAATACAGGAGCAAACACATCCCCAGTCAGTACTGACATGTTGGCAGACCCTGCTCTCATCATCAAGGACAGACCGGTCAGTGCACTCCTGAAACACAGCCACAAAACACACAGCAGCATGAGATAAGATGAACTGTATTGATGGCGGAGAGGAAACTGGGTCATCACTATAGTTAAGAATAGATTTCTGCTAAAACAGTAGATGCGCTTATTATATTGGTGAGGCAGTTTTTCTAATTGCAGTCGAGTCCTGTGATATTCTCATATATTCAGACACTCATAAAAGCTGCATGTAGAATTATGAAACAAATAAAATCAGAAAAACTGGCAAGAAAATTTGCAGTTTCTTTCAGCCACTGATCTTCGAGTTACAAAGTAAACTGTGATTTTTGGACACCTGGTTTGAGAAAAGTCTTCTTAAAGGAATAGTTCAATATTTACGGCTTTTTTGCTCTCTTGATTTCTTGCCCCCTTTTTCCAGTTAGTGTACTCAGATAAGATAACCAGCTGCTGCTAGTACGTCCATATTTAACCTACAGATATGAGATTGGTTTTGTGTCTAACTCTTTGCAAAAAAAATGACATTCTAGGAAATGTACTTATTTACTAATGATTATTTTCATTATTCATTTAATCTACGGATTATTTTCTCAAGTAATTGTCTGTTCTATAAAATCCCTGTTATGTCCCACAGTTCATGTGGAAGTTTTCAAATTTATAGTTTTATTCTACCAACAGTCCAAAACCCACAGATATTCAGTATAGACATATATAACAAAGAAAATAATTAAATCCTCACATTTTGCTTGAAAAATACCTGAAACTGTCAATAGATTATAATAATATCAGAGCTAAATAGACTATTTATAAACCAGCTGACTTGTCAAACATGCATTGGAAATAGGCTTATTATAAGTTCATGAAAAGATAAATCTCATAGAACAGGAAAAGTCTGATTAATATTCATATATTAATGTGGGTATTTTATCATAGTAACATATATATGAAAACAGGTCTAGAAGGAAAGTTTTATTCTTATGTAGTTTTTACTCTTTGTTGTAGGTGGAGGAGATGAGAGACAAGGCTCCTGTGGTCTCGGACAAACCTCTGACACCTGCCGAAGTCCTTCAGGTGAGAGCACCCATGGTTGCTTAGACCTGTGGCAGCCACATAAAACCACCATGGGATTTGCTGCTAGACAGGGTTTCGTAATCCAGTTTTTTCTCCCTTGCTTTGATGTATCTCACATGACCTGCTAATCTCTGACAGTGGAACACAGCAGCTAAAATACTTGGATACGATAAGGAATGTATAGAGACTGATTGGACAGCTGTTATATAGATATATATAGAAGAAATATGTTTGACAGAGTAACACTCGCACATACAGAAAGCTACTGGGAGAGTAGGGACTGATCAACAGCAATTTAATCTGTGTGAGGTTTTAAAAATAGCTGTTAAATATAGACCTGTCACAGTCACGCACGCTCCCAAGTCATTTTGTTTTTATAAATCAACCGGTCATTTAAAGGGATATGACATGACTTCAAAACACATATCTAAAACCCCTGTGAGTTGAATTTTTTAATGTGATTGTTGTATCTTTAAAACTACTCTCATGGAATAGGAGGGGTGGGGGGCTTTTACTTTTCTATGCCCAGGGTCCTTTTGTTTCATAATTTGTCCATGCCAGGAAAATGATAGATGGATTAACTATGTTATTAATTAAAATGGTTTGTTAAATAGTTTTTGTAAAAATTGACACATTAGGAATCTATGATCAAACTAATTTCTCTGACCTCGTCCACAGGCCAAAGCAGCGACAGAGGTGACGCAGAAGAGCAAGATGAGTGCCAACGGTGTTTAAAGAGGAGCAGGAGCTTCCGGACTGAAGTGGAGATAGACTCAAACTGAGCTCTGTCGTCAGGGGGGGAGAGAAGAGTGACAGAGTCATCGATGGTTTATATTATATTACATTACGTTCTATTACTTTCTCCCCTCTTTAGACAAGAGGGAGACGAAGCAGTGTTTCTGGCATTCGATAACAGCTGATCACACAACTCATCCAGGAGTCCTGTTCCCTCCTCGTCCTCCTTTCTGTTAACACCCAGGAAAGGTCTGCTGTTTCTCTAGCTTTGTCTCACCAGTAGCTTCTGTGTACCCTCAACCCTGTACCGTCGCTTTCGTGCACTCCGTTTACTATAACCCTCCGTTAGAACTGGGCAAACCAGCCTGAAATCTCATTGGACTGGCTGCCCATTAATGGTGTGATTTGTTTGACCTAATGTCCTCAAAGTGACGCCCAAACCGCCCATGACTGATCCTGGTCAGCTGTCTGTTTGATGGTGTCTCCCTACAGTCTAGACAGCCTCCTCCTCCTCCTGTAAATTTGTAAATATCTTGTATATTTTCAGCTCTCTTACATCACAGCAGCAGCTTTGTACAGTTTGCTATGCAAAGGCCTAATGTCTCTTGAAAATTTTCAAGTTTTTCTCTCTCAGCAGTTTTACTTTGTTTTATTTGCGTAGCTTTTTAACTCCTGTTCAGGCTGAGAGAGAAGTTATCCATTTTTCTGCTGAGCCTTTTGGCTCAGTTTCTGTCCCTCCTTCATCTTTGCTCAGTAAGCTGGACCACGCTGATGTGCTGAAGTAGACACCAAAAAGACGGCACAAACTGAACCTGCAATTGAATAAAATGCAAAAGGTTCAGTCATAATCTGATTTTGTCAGCGGGTGGACCAGCAGCTTTGGACCGGCTCTGCCTCTGAACAGGGCGACTAAAGGTAGTTTCTTGCTGCTGTAATGAGTAAATGAAGACTGTAATGTTAAGAGAGTGGTCACTCCTTAAACCCAGAGGTGACTGTTGTAAAGTGCGGTCTGTCGCTGGTGGTAAACCACTGAATGGACAATCTGTAAAAAACTAAAACAAAAACCCAAACTCTTTGGGTTTATTTGCATATACACTGTATGTATTGTGTTTTTAACACTATGACGCTAAGATCTCTTTAAACTAAAAAGAGAAAATCCTTGATGTTATCCATAAAGATATATTATTAATGTGGGGGAGAAGCCACAAAAGCCACAAATGAGATTGTTATTTTTGGTATTGTGGCACTAAAAGAGGTAGATGTGTAGCAATATGACTGATCGCCCGACTGTCCTACTTCATTAAGCTCTAACGATAATACAGTATATGACCCTACTAGTTGTTATTGGAAGGTTTACTACATAGTTGTGTACTGTATAAATACAGTTATGTGTGTTTTGTAACCCTCTCATCCCCCTTTAAACTTTTGACATTCATGAGTCACTAATTTAATTGCACCTGGATGAAAGGTTGTCGTTGCCAGTTTTCCTCATTGCTATTTATCCATAGGCACCTCCCAGAGGTGGATGCCATAAATGAAAGGATATTTTTTTAAGCAGATTGATTGCTAATGAAGATTTATATTATTGGTTTTACATATGTGCCTAAGGTTAAAGGGCGATTGGGTTCATGTTTGCATTTTTCATCAAAGAACAGATTTTCTCTGTTATATCTGTTTGTATTTGAGTTTGAGAATTCACCTCAGTATGTTTATAAATGCCCAGTTGCACCTTTTCTCTTTAGTGGAATGTCTCCTTTTCCCTTCCCATTTGATCCGAGTATCAAGACGAATCCAAATGAATCCTTCCCTTACCAGTGTTGATGCTGATGGAAAAACACATTTTCAATCAGATCTGCTCTCGTGGGGTGAAGGAGATATTAAAAAAAAAAAAAAGGATTAATTGATAAAAATAAAAAAAAATAGTGCTTTATCGTTTATGGTTTGTGCTCTGCTGCAATATTTAAAAAAAAATCCTGAGATTTCCCCCAAACTTCCGAGTGGATGTGAACTGATTTATGCAGCATTTATGGTAGTTTTCTATAGAAACAAATGGTGCTTTTTAAAGAGTGACTTATGACGAGAGACCACCTTGCAATAGGATCACATCAGCTGCACACTCATCAACATGTTGATGTTCCCACCCATTAGTACTCGGCACTCATTGGTCAGATGACACCCATCTTTGAACTCGGCCTTCAACCACACACACCACCTGTAAAAGTTTCATGACTGTATCTTGCACGGTGTGACAGGTGTGTTGTACTTCCACCTGTTTTGAAGTGCATTTTAATTTGCGCATAAAAACAACCTTGAGTTGAGAAAATTTTAGAAAGTAGAATTTTAAAAATAAATCTTGAAATATATCGAAAAATTGGCGTTCCTAAATTCCTACATTGTTTTCACCATTTGAAGTTTGACTGGTGCTTTTTTAAATGTTGCACTGTCCTCCTCTGCTGCAGTGGTTTAATGGCACCTGACTGGTAAATCAGCGCTACCAGCTCCTAATATTCACCCAAACAGCAATGAGATATGCATTAATTTGCATTTTCTGCCACAGATTTTCTTGAAATTCGGTTAAATTTGGCTCCACATTTGGATAGTAACCTAGCTACTGATGGGTGTGGTTGGGTTTACCTGTAACCACAGGGAACTGGAGGTCAGTTAAGTTGCTCTTTAACAACACGTGTCATTGCCCTGTTGAGAAAGACATGTCATGTTGTTGAATTGATCTGCTGGAAGATCTCCTGACTTGATCTGTTTGATGACTGGTACTGTGTACTGCAAGATTAAAAGATTGCACAGAAATTAAACAATGTGGACGACTCGACTGGTTTCATATTTCTGCTTTGCCACTCAGAATGAAAAAGCTGTAAATTTCTACCCCAGTTATTGGACAGGATGCATCTCCCATCTATTCGTCCTATCTCATACTAAATAACCTTTTCTCCTGTCAACTCTTGGAGCTGTTTGTTTCCTTTTCATTCTCTTTAGCATCATATTGTGTGGAAACTATTAGTACCTACTGTCTCAGCTGGTCCGATGCATCAGTGCCATCATGATGCGTCCACTTGTCTACAGGCTTGTTTCTTTCAGTTCAAAATTGCACTGCTGCTCAGTTAGTCATTACCCTGCATTAAATGTATGCGTCACTTTACCATGGCATATGAGTGTTGAGGTGATGAAAAACAATTAATCACATGATTAAAATCATGAAACCCTTTACAGTCGTCTCCTATCTCTCTTTGTTGACAGTACTTGTTGAAATGATTTCAATTGTTTTGTGAGAATATCACTGTTGTATTTGTGGTAGCAGAACATCTAACATTATTACGCTAACGTAGCCATTTTAAACAATCATGTACAGTGTGCACAGAAACACTCACCACAGCAGCATTTTTAAATGTATGTTTTTTCATGGCCAGCAGGTGGCGTCATCTGTTTACAAGAATCCATGCCTAAACCAAGACCAAATATTGAATAGATTAGATATTCATTAGAAACGCAATAATTTACACAATATGTTTAGCAACACTAAATCACAAATTCTTCTTTGGACTTTAAATTAGCGGAGATCTGATATTACATCCAACATTACCTTTCAAATGTGGCTAAAGACAGAAACATCCAAGGTAATGGTTGAAATAAGTTTATGGAGATAACAGTGCAATTCAACAATAATTCATAAGGTTGCCTGCTAGTGTAAATCTATCCATTTAGCAGTGATTATCACATTTCTGTATATAAATAAAAATAACATTAACCAATACCATTTCCAAAATTATGACAAAACACAGAAAAGGCCATTTCACATAATGAGTAGTCTACTTCTGAAACTCAAGTACATTTTGTTTTTAATACTTCTGTGCCTATGATGGAATGTTTTTATAATGTGGGGGTGAGACTTTTATCTTAATAATTGAAAACTTCTGGCACAAACTATTTTACCCGCGGGAAAGGGAAGGGGGGAGGGGGGGAGGGGACTTCTTCAAAGAAGTTTGGGAACCACATGATGAAGAAAAACAAGGCAGTGTTGTGGAGGCGCTCACGGCACCAGGTCAGTAATGTGTGTATGGCCATGAGTTAATGAATATTCTCTGATTTGACTTGTGTCATGTTTGTAACTTTTTCCATAGAAAGCTGAAAATGTTTTCACAATGCGTCACCGTGCCCCTCATACAACCCCAAGTGGGTGTTAATGAATGTGACTGTCTTTTCCTGATCTTAGCTAATGGATATCAGGTGACACACCACCTGACACACCATCGTGTAACTTAGTACATTTCTTTAGGTCTTCATGAGCACTTTAAGAAAAAGTTGAGCCTTAAAAACAATATTAATTACAAACAAAGAGTGACATTTGGACGCCTGTGATAAGATAAGCCTGACGGGTCTGTGATATTTTAAGCCTGGCAGCTATTTTGGACCAACAGCTTCATGTTGAACTCATGGGGTAAAACAGGTGGTCAAATCCATCAAATGTATGTTAACATAATGTAATGCAATATAGGTCAATATAATACAGCTGTAATGATTAGTCAATTAATCTATTAGTTAGAACAAAGAAAATGAATTGGTAACTATTTTATCAATCGATTTATCTTTCATCATTTTCCTTTCATTTGTCATTTTTCCAGTAAAAATGTCAAACATTTGCTGGTTTTACCTTCTCAAATGTGAGGATTTGCTGCTGTCACGTATGATCAAGGAAATAATTGGCAGATTAACTGATGAGGAAAAAGATTGTTACTTGTGGTCCTAAAATATATCCCCTCAAAGCACTTTGTGAACTCTACCGTTTCCAGAAAGACAACTCTTCAGAAAGAGACAAGATTTTAATGAAAAAAAGATTTTTTTCTCATATTTTCATGTTTCTTTCCCCAACTCCTCTCTGCAGTGCAAAGATGAAGCTGACTGTAATAGCTGCATTGTGCCTGTCCCTTCTTTTGAATATTGACTTCTCCCTGGCCACGAGAAAAACAGGGCTTGCCCTGAAATTTAATCTCTTTAAGAAGAAACCGAATGTGGACACCAAATCTAAGGGTAAACAACAGTTCAACCAAGGAAGCTACCCTCAGCAACCAGGCAGACCTATGGGAAACCCTAACTCAGGAGGTTACCCCCAGCAACCAGGATACCCAGCAGGGGGCTATCCAGCTGGCGGTTACCCAGCACAGGGCTCCCCATATGGAGGAGGTTATGGAGGTTATGGCAGTCAAGGTGGTTATGGAGGTTATGGAAGTTACGGTGGTCATGGAGGTTATGGAGGTTATGGTGGCCATGGAGGTTATCCAGGTGGATATATCAACCACAACCCAAACAACAAAATCCCAAGCCCACACTATGGTGGCAGTTTTGGTTACGGGGGCTACGGTGCTGGGGGTGGTTCTCCATTTTCGCACTCAGTTCAGGCAATGGGGGTGTATCCCCAAGATAAATCCAGAGGGTTTGGGCGCAGTGCAGTAATGGCAGCAGCTGGAGGGGCGATGGCAGGAATGGCTCTGGGCTACGGGCTAGGGAGGTTCCCTCGTCCTCCCTTCCACTTCCACAGTCCCCAGGAAGAGCATTACTACAACCACTACATGTACAGGAAATATGGTGTCAAGTCTACTGATAACGATGACTACAGCAGAGACTACAAGTACAGCCAACCACCTCAGTCCTATGACAGCTTCATGGACTCATGCATGAAGAGAACAGACGTTCTGCCTGAGGAGAATCAAAAGCCAAAAAACAAACCAGCTGCCACCCCCACCACTACAACTACAACTACAACCACCACTACAACCACAACTACTGTTGTCACCTCAGCTCCAGACACTGGCACAAGCAGCAACACAACAAAGACCAAGAGCACTGCAGCAGAAAAGTCCCCGACCTCTGCACCTTCAACTCCTCGCTCTCTAAATCAGCCTGAAGCCAGTCCTGTGCCTCCAGCTTCACAGGCTGTCAGAAAAGCTGCTACTGATGATGATGATGATGATATAGTCAGTATTGTGGAGATCGGCTATCCAGCCCTGATCAGACAGCTGAAGGTCAAGAGATGTTTGGAGCTGTACATGGTTTACTCTGAAAAGTACTTGAAGAAAAAGACAGCGTCCAATGCGAGTGTTGGGGTGCAGGGAATGGAGATGGGCTTGCAAAGGTTTTTAGCTGTTGTCACCAGCACTATACTGATGCTACTGAACAACAACATACTAATACTGTTGCACTGAGGCCCTCATTAGCAGTTAAGTACATAAGCACCATGGACGCTCAAAGGATGAAAGTGTCAGTCCACCGGTCCATTGCTTTGGACCGGACTGAAATGATCTCGACAACTACTGGATGGATTGCCATGAAATCTTGTGTGGACATTTGGGTACAAATCCCAATTACACAAGGTCAACATTTTTGGCTTTGAGTAAAATATCTTAATGAGTTTTGGGTGGATTGTCACAATAAAAGTAATGCGTTTGGTGATGCGATGACTTTTTCCATCCAGTAGGCTACAATCATTAGGTCAATTTGCTTTATGACCAAATATTTGCAAAACTATTGACATTCTTATCATCCTCAGCTAAACGAAGAGCAAAATTAGTATTCTAACCAAAGCTAAGATGGTGGTAAACATTGTGAGCATGTTAGCACATTGACATTAACATTTAACTGAAAGCACCACTGCGTCGATGTACGACACAGAGCTGCGAGCACAACTGTAAACTTAGTCCTGTTTTATTTATTTAGGCAAACTGTCCAGCGTCAGTGGCTGAGGGGATTAGTTTTCGCCCTGGAGCTGGAACCGGCTCTGTTACAGTGTCACCTGTGTAAATAAACAGCTTTTGCAACAATGGAGAAGAGCTTGAAGTATGAAATAGTGATTGTATAACTCAAGGGGTGCTGATGTTGAACGACTGTCTGATTCAAGGGCACTCGAAAGAGGAAAAGAATGAATTATTATATTGACTGAGAAGAATATAGTGAATGTTTTCTTGATGTACTTAACATAACTGAACCTTTATGCAACCACCATATGGAGCATTGAAATACAGATAATCAAATCAGAGCCCTGTTTAAGGCTGGTTATGATCTCTGCTGGTACTTGTTTTATTTGGATAAGTATGCATGTTGTTTTCCTAACACTTGTTAATTTACTTATGTTGAAATCAATGCAAAGGGAAGAAAAGCACCTTTTTCTCAATTATTCTGTATCGTGGATGATATTGGCTACTTCTTTTTCTCAAAGGACTTTGTGCAGCACATTGAATGTTTTGGAATATTTTCATATACTTGCCTCCCTCTTCCTCTTCATTTCAGTGTTTTGCCTCTGAGGCAGCGTATGCTTGTAAAAATTCTTAGTACATCTGATGAACTGAATCTGAACTGAATTAATCCCTGCACCTCCTGAATGTTATCTTGCATTATCAGTTTGTGGTTGGCGAGATTGAATTATGATTTGTACAAGATTTTGTCTAATCATCAAACAAATTAAAAGGTGCACTGTGGAGTTGTAATTGTGAACAAATGGTTTATATTCTACCTTTTTTGTGAACAGCTCCACACTGTGCCTGTCTGAAGACTGTTACTATCTTCTACTGTCACAGATACCTGATATTGATGTGTAGTCTGCAGGCTTGTTTTCTTCAGAAAGTAAAAGTTGCACAGCTGTTTTACCCTGCAGCACTTTATCACTTTACCATGGAAAACGAGTGATTTGGCAACGTAAAACCAGATTTAACATTAGAATCACCCTTAAAAGTTGTTTGCCATCTTGCCTGTCAAGCAAAATCTAATTAATGTGTCTCTGTGAAAATATCACTATTGTCTTGTGTTGGTATGAGTAGTAAACCAACAGATTCATGAGTGGATTCTTTGGGTTGATTTTAAATGAATTAACAGATTTTCTATTGCGATGACTGTTTTTATTCTAAGGGAGACAGGGGGTTATGGGTTCGCTGAATGATTCTCAAATGGTTTTCAATCTAGGACTTTCAATGGGCAACAGGTGGCGTCATCTGTATTTAACAATGTATTCCTGCACTGAGCTCTCTGTTTGGCTCCTAAAAGGGGCCACGGGACGGACTCGAGGGCTGCTCCGGTCAGAAATGAGCCTTCATCGTAAGGGCTCTTGCAGTTGAGTCACCGAGACGAGCCATCCTGCATTCTTTTACCACAAGTCCACAGTGCTGCCAACGAGCAAATGGGAGCTTTTGAGATGAACCGCAAAGTCTGAAGTGTCTGAAGGGTATTATTACATTACATTAATAATGAATGAAAGGGACGTATTGCTCAATGAGAGATGAGATGTAATTTTTGGTTTAGTAAGTTTCAAATATTTGATCCTTGAAGAACTGAGCTTTTATCTGGTGACGATAAGGTAGTGGAGGGAAATTTAGCTTATTAGTCCACTACATTTACCTGACAGCTGTAGTTAGGAGTTACTTTTAAAATTAATATAAATTTTTTTTTTTTTTTAACTTTATCAGTGGGATAAAAAAAGGTCCCAAATCAAATAAGACATCATGGCCTTTTTCAAGAAGAACTGTAGTATAAGTGACAGCTGAGCTTAGCTAATAAGAATGTACTATAATCAAGCCAAACATGTATCTTCTTTTATATGCCATAATATCGTCTATTTAATGCCATCAGTGCCCCTTATTACTGCATATTGGTCATTAAGGCATGCATATTATAAATGCATATTATTTATAAGGTAAATTAGCCACAGCTTGTCCAGCTGATTTGTTTGTTAATGTCAGGCATCATTATATATATATATATATATATATATATATATATATATATATATGTATATGTGTGTGTGTGTGTGTGTGTGATGAATGTAATATTGTATGTATAAACTGTTTAAAATCAGGAATAAAAATGTTTATACTAGTCCGGTTTCAGGCTTGTATCAGGTTTGTTCCAGTTGCATCAGCAAATACATGTTTACATTTTTTGTTTTTTTGTTGCAGTCAGGTTTTTATGCGTGTCTGCACATGAAGATAAGATAAAACCAAACCCACGCCTTTTACATTTTGCTCATCATAATAATAATAATAAGTCTGTACAAAAGTACATTTTGGATGCAGGAATATACAAATACTAGAAGGTTTTCTTTACACTGTTATACTGGTACTTTCACTCGAGTAAAGGTTTCAACATCCACTGGTGATTTTCCGGATGAGGCTGACATTGTCACAAGGTTTGATGATGCTGAGAAGTGAGTCAAGTGAAGCCCCGCCCCTGTCTTCTGTTTTGAGGCCATCCACATCCCTCGGCGGCGTTACGTCATATGGAACTATCCAGGTTCCAAACGGAGGAAACGTTCACGTCAATGCGCAAGTGAAAGGGTTTGGCAAGCTCCGCGAGGCAGTGAAGCTAAGTAAAACGGGAAAAAAAAAACCCAACCAAAACAACCATCATTCAAGGTAAGACTGGCTCTTTATTTCAAGTACTTATCCATTTTTACGTTAATTCCTTTTTACCTCACGCCATCATCTGCCTTCAATGAAACCCGTAGCTCGCTCACCCCCTCCCTGATAGTAAACTGATCGTTTGGTCAGTAGCAAAGGACAGGCCACATCTAAGTGAGTGCACTGTCAGTACAAGGTCAGTGCTATTGTTTATCTACAGTGTGTTTTCATAAATATTCCGTTTATGGGTTGCTTTGTTCAGAGGTGTTAGGATATTGTTGTCATATCGATAAAAAAAACAAAAAAAACAATAGGTTTTTTAATTGTGTGCCATCACTGCCGCACCTGTTGTGTTTGTGTATTGAGAGATTTGTTTTCTGAAAATTATGAAGTAAAATTTGTAAAATTGGGCGAATTAAGGGTGAAATTAATGTTAACAGATCCATTAAAAAGAAAAATGCTGACCTCATCTCGTTAATGTGACTTTTGTGCCCTAATTGTTACTTAACATTTCATAATATCCTTATCTAATAAGTATTTGCCGTCTATCTAATGCCTTTGTGGGATAGCCTATATAACCTAATACCAGTGTTGTTGTTGTTGGGTGTGTGAATGGGCACACAGAGTATTGGCCATGTTTCCAGACACACTTAATACCTCTGTTTGCAACAGTGAAATGAAAGGGTGGCTGATACCACAAAACCTGGTTTCAATCCCATATCTATTAAGTAATATGACGACCAGATCCACTTCATCATTACCAGTCAGTACTTTATTGTATCAGTTCCGATATCTATTCTTGAATTGCCAAAAGCAGTACATGTGCTATCTTGCAAGGGAGAGGAGTATTTAATAATTCATGAGATGAATTCATTATTGAAAGGCTACTTCTGAAACCACCAAATAATTTGCCAGACATGAGGCATTTCATATTTCTTCTGTTAATGACTATTAAAAATCACACTAATGTTAAAACACAAGACTTTAATGTACACTTCACAAGTGTGAAACACACTATGAGAAAAACTGTTGCCTGATAATCAGATTTCATTTCATTTTATAATTAAATAATTGGCATACAGGTCGTTCCTTCTACGTACGTGCTACAGTAGTTGCTGACATCTTTCATATGCTTAAACTAAGGAATAAAAGTGAATAAAATCAAGTTACGAGTGGGCATTATGGATAAAATCAAGAGCTGATCAATCCAATGGCAGACAATTATGTTTGTAGATGTAATTTTTCATTTAAAAATTGCCTCACGGATGTGCAGTTTTTCTTATGATAGTAAATTATGTACGTTTAGGTTTTGGACTGACAATAACATTAGTTACAACTTATTCTTGACTAGACTTTCTCCCTTTCTTAATCTTCCTTTTTCTCTCCCTGCCCATCCCTACAGGGTGAAGATGAAGATGAATTCATTATCTGTACTGTGTCTGTTACTTCTTTTGTTTCACACCCATTTCACATTGGCTAAGAAAGGGGGCGGTAGCTTTGGGAAAAGCTTCAGCTCAAAGAAGTTCCCTACATCAAACCGAGGCACTAATACAGGCCAGAAAAATAATCAGGGTGGATACCCCAAACAGCCTGGACAAACCAATCAAGGAGGCTACCCTCCGCAGCCAGGAAGACCTGGGTATCCGGGCGGCTACCCTCAGCAGGGGGGTGGAGGAGGGTACCATAACCAGTATCCAGCACGGGGCTCCCCATATGGAGGAGGTTATGGCGGTCATGGAGGTGGATACATCAACCAAAACCCCAACAACAAAATCCTGAGCCCTCACTATGGTGGCAGCTTTGGTTACGGGGGCTACGGTGGTGGGCGTGGCTCTCCCTTTTCCAACTCAGTTCAGGCAATGGGGGTGTATCCCCAAGATAACTCCAGAGGGTTTGGGCGCAGTGCAGTAATGGCAGCAGCTGGAGGGGCGATGGCAGGAATGGCTCTGGGCTACGGGCTAGGGAGGTTCCCTCGTCCTCCCTTCCACTTCCACAACGCCCAGGAAGAGCATTACTACAACCACTACATGTACAGGAAATATGGTGTCAAGTCTACTGATAACGATGACTACAGCAGAGACTACAAGTTCAGCCAACCACCTCAGTCCTATGACAGCTTCATGGACTCATGCATGAAGAGAACAGACGTTCTGCCTGAGGAGAATCAAAAGCCAAAAAACAAACCAGCTGCCGCCACAACCACCACTACAACTACTGTTGTCACCTCAGCTCCAGACACTGGCACAAGCAGCAACAAAACAGAAACCAACAGTACTGCAGCAGAACAGTCGTCAGCATCTGCATCTACCACTCCTCGCTCTCTGAATCGGCCTGAAGCCAGTCCTGTGCCTCCAGCTTCACAGGCTGTCAGTGAGGCTGATGACGATGATACAGTCAGTGTTGTGGAGATCGGCTATCCGGCACTGATTGAGCAGCTGAAGGCCAGGAGATGTTTGGAGCTGTACATGGTTTACTCTGAAAAGTACTTGAAGAGAGAGACAGGAGGGGTGCAGGGACTGGAGATGGGCTTGAAAGGGCTTTTAGCTGTGGTCACCAGTACAATACTGATGCTACTGAACAGCAACATACTAATGTTGCCGCACTGAGGCCTTCATTAACAGTGAAAATGATGGAGAATGTGTCCAAGAATTTCACCAAACAGATGGAAAACATTTATGGAGGGATTAATCTCTTACAGTTCCTTTTTAGGCTGCATGTTTGAAATATGTATTAATGGAAAGGAAATCAAAAGTGTTACAAGAAATTGCACTCCCCTTTTACTCCTCCTCTTCTGAAAGAGAAAGGGCCCATTAACTGTACTCTGATGCACGATTGTGATGGTGGTGAGAAATTTGATCCATTAATGTCCATTTAGATTTACTTTAACAGGCTCTCTAGCCATATAATTGATGAGTGGCACCAGCTCTGACTCATCTCTGTGCTTTTAAAACATATTGACTGGCTAGGATCTTTGTCCTTTCTATGTCTCAGAGGAAACAGCATCTGAGAGGGTTAGTCGGCACCCACGGGTCCGGTACAGTCTCTGTCATGGTGATGATCTGTATAAATAAACTGCTTTGCAATGATAGAGATGTGCTTTAAGTATGATATAATTTCATCAACTCCAGACACATTTATGTTCAATGACTCTGTTTCAAGGGCAGAGTTGGAAAACTGAACTTGTTCGATATTCAATTAGCCTACTATCCCCAAGACTGCTAGTATCAGTGTTTTAGACTGGGAGGTTTTACACTATAAGCATGACTGGGTGTTTGTAATGGATCATATCTACTGATGTGTTTGTAGCGTGAAACATATGTGAACTTTTATCATATAAGGTCCACTGAGCCACAGAAACCCAAACCAAAAAGGCAGATGATTATATCTGTGGGTACTTATTTAATTCGGATAAACAGATTCTCTAAACAGACAGTTGCTGTTGTCCTAATACGCCTAAAATGACAGACTTTGAAGTCAATGCAAGCAAAGATCACTTTCTCTGAATGTTTATTCATTTTTCCATGTGTACTGCCTTCACTTTGTAAAGTATATTGTATATTTTCTCATATTTTTCTATATACTTCCCTCCCTCCCGTCGCTTGTCTGTCCAGTGTTTTGCCTCTCATCCCGGTCTCTGGTGTAGCTTGTGATTGTAGAAGGGCTCTTAAAGTATAAGACTCCTGAACCACTAATTCTGCAATACATCTCCCAAAGCTACTGAGTGTTATCTTGCATTATCAGCTGAGCTTCACCAAGCTTGATTATCACAATAATACTTTTTATGGAATTGATTATGGAAGCTGATGACTTCAAAAAAACATTTTAAATAGGCACTGTCTGGAGTTTGAATTGCAAAAAGTTCATACTCAAAACTTCTTGACAAAACACAAACGTGACTAACACACAATCCCTACTACTAGAAACAATGTTGGTATAAAGAGGGAGAAGCTTCACCACTAACACCTTCTGCCTTTTGATTGTTCTGTTTAGAAATCTCTCGCTGCTCTCCGCGATTCGCTTATCACTGAACTATAATGACAACACTTTTTATAGTTAGTAGACAGTAAAAAAATCCCTGACCCCAAGTGGTAAAAAGTAACAAAAAAAAACCACAGTGGACTTTTAATGTGTTGTCGTATGTAGCCAATGTTATCATGTGTCTGGCTTTGAATGTATCTGAAAATGCACATTAATCACTTGTAAAGACATGAATGCCTTCTCCTGTGACGGTTCACATTTACTGTGCTGTTGGAGGTTCTACTGAACACTGAGCTTTGACTCGCATTTTATGCTTTCTGGTCAAATAAACTTCTTAACTTTACTAATTTGCATTTGTGGATATTTGTTTGATTACATTTAGAACTGCAGGTGACATTTTGACTGAAAACCAGCATTATATGAAAATCTTTTGAGTAACAACTTGATGATATAACACATTTGTATGTGAAGTTAAGATAATCTGGGTAAACTGTTTTAGTGGACTGAGCTCAAATTATTTGAGGCTTGATAACCTTATTATAATTTCAAAGGGAAACCTCAAGAATTTATTTTATATTAGATTTTTTTTAATATGAAAAAGAAATAATGTAAGTCTTAACATATTCAAATATATTTTTTGTCTTTGTGCAATAGATGGTATAAAATACAAGGTATTAAATAGCAGAAAATGGAAATACTCAAGTGTAGTGCCATCAGACTTGTTTGTAAGTAATAGTTTATTTCCAAAACCACAACATGCAGCATTCAGGTAATTCTGAGATATAAATATTGAGTTTCATAAGAAATAAACCTCTATCCCTGACTTTATTTTACATATATGGCAAAATATGGCTCTGGGTTAAGTGTAAACCAAAACTCAGACTGTAAAAAGTCAAGTCTGTTGTAGCAACAACACAAGGGTGTGGCGACACTTCTTGTTTCAGGTAATGAGCCTGTGATGAAATACTGAATGTGAAGAACACTGCTGTATGTTTACTGTATGTATGTTTAATATAAACACACACTGCATCATCATCAGATTCTGAGATGGTTACTACAGCACTGTAAAGGACAGAAGAAAGCAAACACGAGCACTTGTGTGATCGGCTGCTGCTCTCATGAAGCGGATATATGATGCAAGGCTGCAGGATGTTATTGTCAGCTGAAAAGCTGAGTCATGCAACACTATTCTGCTGTTATGGAGTTGCAGCAGTAAACCCTCCATTATTCTGAGGACTTCTTGTCCATGTCAGATTAAAGGTTGTTCTTGAAAGATCAATGTGCCGATTAATGGTAGTGAGATATGGTTGAAAGCTCCGGAACAGAGGAGCTTGAGTAGATATTGCGTTTGGTTCCTGCTGTTTAGTCAAGAATCAATTGTTCAAGTTCAAAACTCTTGAGTTTTCCTAAAAGTCTACACTGTTGTCACTTAAAAATGCACATAGACGTTGGGTATCTAAACATGTCTAAACAGTGGATCATCCACTGTTATTTTAGCAGGTCACATCTGAATAAACAATGTAGACAATAAAATTCAACAGAAATGTTTGTTCTAAGTTCTTTTTACTTATAAAACAATATTAAACATGGGACCCTATTTTGCACTGTTACATAAAAGTCTAAAGAATGGCATAAACATGTACTTTAATTATGTACTGTACAGATATACAAGAATACATTGAAAATGTAACATATGCAGAGTAGACAATGTGAATCAGAAGGGAAAATGATTATGTAATGATGAAATATACTGAGAAATGGCATCATATTATTTAGAGTATAGCTGCTCTTAAACTCCGGTCTGGAAATTATTTCTTGAGGTAGACTTAACCTGATTACACATCTATTCTTTTTATCCTGCTGTCTTCATAGATTGTTTATGGAGAAAAAACAATGAATCATCACTGTCATTAGTACTACAACCATCAAAAGTATAAAAAGACTGGACACATTAAAAGGAAAAACAGGAGTGAAGGATACAATGGAGATAGTTATTCATGGACAAATATCAACAGGAAGTTGTCTTTGTTCATCAGTACACCTGCAGACTGAAGCACGGTGTCACACTGACATGTTGTAGATGTTAAATGGGTCAAATTCCTCTTCCTGTCCTCATGGAGTGTCACTGAAGTCTCAAATTGGCCACAGCTTGTCATCTCTCCAGGATCATATTTTAGGTGACATTTGACTTTAAATGAAAAATGGTCCTGTGTACAGTCAGGTCGTGGGTTATTTTTGGTCATGGTTTGGTTCTGCGTCTTCTTTTGGAATCTCAGCTCTGTCTCCAGCTCTACATGACTGCCATCCAGTGGCCCATCAGCAGAGACATCAGGGAGCCGATAACAACAATGATACTGTTGTAGATGGGGCCACTGGATGCGCCAGTGTAGTACTCCATATCTCCAGAGCCCTCGGGCTCATAGCCAGGCC
The DNA here is from genome assembly GCF_002814215.2 of Seriola lalandi dorsalis. Lineage (NCBI taxonomy): Eukaryota > Metazoa > Chordata > Actinopteri > Carangiformes > Carangidae > Seriola > Seriola lalandi. Next base: position 227,513 of record NW_019525082.1, read on the forward strand.
TGGGGCCATAGCCACCACCACCACCACCATATCGTGGGTAGCCATAGCCCCCTCCATATCCTCCATATCCACCGAATCCACCACCATAACCCCCATAACCTCCACCATACCCGTACCCATACCCAGGGCGGCTCAAAGCAGACCCGATCATTGATCCTCCTATGGCGCCCGCTGCAGCTGCCCCTGCTATTTTCCCTGCACTGGGACCACTGCCCTGGGCAGGTGCTGGTCTGTAGGCCTGTCCGCCACCTCCACCCCAGCCCCGGCTGTAACCTCCTCCACCTCGGCCAAAGCCACCGCCACCACCTCCACGACCACGCCGGGCCTCAGAGCTGGGTAACAGTGTGGCAAGCAGCAGCAGGCAGAGGGCCACTGTGAGGGGGAGGTTCTGCAGGACCAACATTTTTCTTATTCTGTAAAAAATAGGACAAAGGAAACATCGTTAGGACATGTGAATTCCTTAATGGAGAGTATCTGACTTAGTGTCTAACCACTAGAAACGGACTTGTTCACTTTTCTTTTGTTAGGTTTAGTTAGTTGCATGTAAGGAAACTATCATTTATCAATTATTATGATTCTGGACAGTGGTGGAAAAAGTATTCAGATCCTTTACCTAAATAAAAGTAATAAGTAATAACACACTCTATCAATACTCTGTTACTGATAATAATAGGTCATTTATAATAATTATAGTTAATAATAGCAGTTAATTCATAGAACACTTTTCAAGCAAAAAACACTTTCCAGAGTTAAAAAAATAAAGATAATCACAGGTAATAAGTAGCATTTAAAAATGTATTTATTATTATAGAAAAGGCCAACTCATTATAAGAAATACATTAGATGTTAAGGAAGCCTTAAGTAAATCATAACAAATATTTTAATAAGCTATAAATCATACATTCAAAATTTAAAATAGCTCATATTATCAGGCAAACATTGGGTAGTTTAATGCATAAAAGTGCATATTTTAGAATTTCATCATATTCATGGGTGCAAAATCTTGATTTTTAAGTAATTGCAAACTATAGATGTTCATTCAGTGCAGGACTCGGAGTAAAAATTACAGTATTTCTCTGTAAAAATGTAGCATAAATGAAAGTACTTAAGTATAAGTACTTCATAATTGTACTTCAGTAAGTAAATGCACCTAGTAATATTCCACCATTGCTTAGGGTTAGGACACACAGTGCTCTCACACTCACACTCACACTCACACACACACACACACACACACACACACACATATATACAGAGACTCATGGGATGTTCTCATTGCAGCTTTAGTCCTGCTGTGTGGTATTTTTACATCTCTGACAAATTAAGAGCCGAACAGATCACTGGTCTTAATCCAGCTTTAACAAACATCTTACACAATCACTCTTGCAACACAATTTAACACTGCAGCTGACATGGGATCAGATAGATTTCATAATTTCCAAGTATATAGTGTTACAAAGAATGTATGTGCAGACTATGTAAATTCACATATTAAACAGTAATAATATACTATTATAAAGTGTAACATAATATAAAGCATTGTGTGTTAGATATGTCACTATAATTTATCACTGTCAATATGACATTCAGTATTTAGTCATAATAAATAATAAAAATAATCAATTGAATAATGTGACATTTTCTTTCAATAGAAAATGTTTGATTAAGCAAGATGATGATTGATTAAGTGAACTTTTAAATGACTCTTGGAGTTTTTTCTCACACACTCTTGACAATATTTTTTCTAACAAATAATTACAAATTAGGAGTATAAGCAGTGATGTAAACATTTAGTCAAGTACTGTATGCAATTATAACTTTGAACCTGAGTGGCTTCCTTCCACTTTATATTTCAACTCCACAACAATTCTGAGGAAATACTGTTCTACATTTATTACATTTACAGCTATTGCTGGTAGTTACTAGTCTTTCAGATCAAGGATGCACGTTTTATAAATTATGATGGATTATCGTACATTAAAGTACGCAACAGGAGCCCATATGAAGCTGTTAAAATTGACTCCACCTAAACCAACTGCAGCACCAAAGTACTGCTCAATAATAAATGATCCCAAAATAAAACAGGGACCATTCTGCATCATGACAACTTTAAATTTTTATGCTTCAAGTACATTTAGTTGTAAATACTTTTATACTTTTACATGAATTTTTTTTTTTTTTTTTTATAGAGGAGTATTTGTGTAGTGTGGTATTATTATTTTTACATAAGTAAACAATTTGAATACCTCCGCCCCCCGACTACAGTGTGTTCCTAGTGAGCAGCATGACATCATTTGCTTTGCTGTCGTCAAACTACCCTCTAATCTGTGTCCTCTCAGAAGATGAGTTGAGCTATAATTACACGGGGTCACTTAGTTTGAGAATAATCCAGTAACTCTCAGATTACAGCCACAGTAGCCTAGACTCACAGAGAAGATGAAATACTTGATTTAATTTGGAGCACCATGGTCCGTTTCCCAGTGTATCATTAATTGTGCTTTCTAGAGATGGTCCCTAATTTGTGCAGCAGAGGACGTATTAACATTACATCCAAAAAAAAAAAAAAAGGGAAATACACTGACAAAAACAACATAGGAAAATAAGAAACACCATTTCAACCTGCTGAAAATCTTCATACCAGTTTATACTAAAACAAAGTAACACACCTTAATTCTAAAAAATGATTGTTTTCTTAGAATAAGACATCTCACCTGTTGAGTGGCTGTTTTCAACGGAGAGGAACCAGTGCGGCAGTTGAGATGATGCTCCTCTTCCACAAAGTGCGTGTTTGCAGCTCAGACTCCTCCTGACTGTCTGTAGGGAAGTATGTTTCAGGGCCAGCCTGTTATCCTCCAGACAACTTCAATCAGGTGGAGTGGATCACTCTGACTCACACCTGCTCACTGGCTGAATGTACAGTAAGCTGCTGTACCACAGACAACAGGCATATAAATACCTGAGCGTCTGTTTCTAAATTTGTCTCAATTATTTAACTCCCCCCTAAGTGAACACGTAATGAGCTCTCCAGAAGCTTCGACCATGAGTCCTCGCCGCCAGCAAACTGTGTTATAATATCATTTTAAATTATACAACAAGCTTTAAACATCATTACATAACATGCTCGGCTTTTAACCCACTGACCTGAACGAGACAGAGGGAGACCACGGATATATATGTACATCTTTTCTCAAGATAACTTTTTTTTTTATTAAATAACAATCATTGTACGAAAAAAAACAAAACAAAAAAAACTACATTTTCTAAGTAGTGGCATGAGTTCTGAACATTTTAAAGACTGAGTTTCTTCATTGTTTTGTAAAAGACAAAATACAAAAGCAGGCAAGTCTTAACAGTCACTAAAAATATAACATGCACACTTTCAGAACCGCACACACACACACACACACACACTTGATGACATAGTCCACTGTGTACTGCGAGATTTTCAACAAAGGTGTTGGAAATACTAAAACATCGCTCTGTACGCACACAGATAAAAGCAGACATATGCAAAGCGCTGTACATGTGGAGGCAAACTGTACTGCTTTGAAACGATCTTTTGCACATTTAAAACATTCTCCATTAAAGATAATCAGTATAATTCACAGTCTTGTGGGATTTCACTTGTGTCTTGTGTTTTTTGCGTCATTCTTTGTTGGATGTAGAAGGGAAAAAAAAAAAAAAAAAAAAAAAATCCACCCATGAATATTCTTCGACAAGGCGTTAAGACTTTGTGTCTTCAGACATTGTGTGAAGAATGAATATTAAAATTGTTATTCTGTCAAATAGTATTTTACTGTGCTTAAAATCTCATTGTCATCTTGCTTAAGGCAGTAAAACAAGTAAGAACATTCAGATAGCCAGAAAACAAAAGGGGCCTAAAAGTGTTAAATTCCAGATGGATTTTTCTCTTTAAAAGGAAAAGTTTGACATTTTGGAAAATATACTTATTTGATTTTTTGCAGAGTTTGATGAATCAACTGTGAAAAAAAAAATGTTACAGGAGGTTATGTGCCACACTAGGTCTCAAGGTCTCAACCAAGATATAATCTGGCACATAAACCCCTGTAAAACCACAACTTGTCATTTCCCTTTTCCAATCTTTATGCTAAGTTTAGCTAAGCTAAGTGGCTGGTGGTAGCCTCATATACACAGTGCAGAGTGGCATCAATCCTCTCAGCTAACTGTTAGCAAGAAAATGAAGGAATGTATTTTTCTGAAAATACCAAACTATTCCTTAACTTCAATCTTAAAATGTCTTAAACATTCAGTTTGTACGCCTGCAGAGAAGGCACAACTGTTGTCATCATCAGACTGATGGTGACAACATACACACATTATCCCTTCACATGGCCTTCAATAACCCCTGCAGAGAAGTTCTCAGCTGCAATAAAAAGGGGAGGGTAAATCATATTCTTTCAATTACAATATTTAACAAATTCTGAAAAAGCGAGGACCATGAAAACACCCAGTGCAATCCGGCACTGGATGGTGTCAGCTTTTGGGGCCACAACCTTTTGCTTATGGTCTGGTCAGTTTCACATTTAACCTGAACTGTGTGGTCTGACATGATTCTACCATAGCTTTGTGCTTTCCTGTTAAAACCCCTAAAATGTCCTAAATATTTCATCAAAGTGTGTGTTTTTGTGCTTGAAGAAACCTTTAACAGGCACTTTGCTAAGAGCATATATTATGAAGTTTGTGCTTTAAATTGATTTTGGGTATCAGTGTGCAGTCTGGGGGGGTAGACAGAAGACAGGACGTCACATTTTAGGCTCATTCTGCAAAGCACTTTTCTGCAAAGACATTAAAATTACTCAGGTGTAGAGGAATGTCTTTCTGTATGTACTGTACATAAGGACAAAGAAATATAGAGAGAAAAGCAGAGATGAAATGATTGAGTTTCAATACACTTTACAAGGCTGTGAGTCATCATGACTCTCAAGACTATTGCTGAGATGGTCACACTTAACATGCACACAAGTCATGGCATGTTAAAGTTTTGTCTGTAAATTGAATGATTGATTTGAAAAAGACTCCATGCAGAAGCAGGGATTCAAAGGAGCAGGATGATCAGGTTCTTGTCAGCTAATTCTCAGGCACAGCTGGGTGGAGGATATTGTACTCTGGGAAAGGTTTTGACAGTTTGATGTGCTGGAAGGAGTCCTCACCATGAGCAGATCAAATACAGGTTGCACCCTCTGGAAGACACCGGAGCTGTTTTTCAATTATACACCGCAGGTAATTATACCTGCAAGTACAAGCAGACAAATGCACATAGAGAATGAATAAATGTCTGTGTTGGAAAATATGCATTTTATATATAATAATTATAATACTATGTAGACACATGTATGACAGTATTTCCTATTGGGCATGTTGAAGACTCTGGCCTATTATAGGCAAAACAGAAAAAGGTAGGTTTTACATCTTCTTGTACCTTCTCCTGAGTTTCTGCACCTCTCTGTCCTCCTCCTCTTTCAGCTTGGTGATGAAACTCTGCAGGACAGGCATCTCAAACTTGATATACTGTGCCACCTGGTGGAAGAGAAGAGAAATGTAATGACAACGCAGAAAAAAGAGAGGCTAATGTCAGGTAAATACAGGGGTATTGGAATGATTTTGTGTATGCAAATTGTCACACAAAATGAGTGAGACATGATCATTCACAGTGAGAGTCACATCTCTAGATATCTGTGTTCCCTTTAAAGAAGAAGTTACAGTGAATGTGGTGATTTACATCATATGTGACTTCTTCCCCCAGATCTTCTTCCATGAGGAAAACTTTACAGACCAGCTCACATGGACCCTGCATTACTCTCAGCACCAGAGGATAGTCACTCCGCTTCAGCTTCACACGCTCTGAAACATCAACACATCCAAAAAAGTATTGACTGACAGAAGAAAAACAACAAATAATACATGTACATTTATTGCCATTGTAGTATATTCCTCATTAAGCCTGAATTCCATTTCCACTTTTATATACTGGACAAGTAATTCACACTCACCTCCGCTTGTATGGACAAGGTAGAGTGCAAAATCATCTGGGCTGTTTTCAATTTTAAACTTGTTGAGGAGGACTCGTAGCACCTGAGGTGTTCTCATGCAGCTGTTGATGCGGACATTAGTCACTGAGCCATAAGCAGGAGTAAACACTGCTGTCTGAGGGAAAAAAAAACAGTCAAATGAATGAATTTAATTTCCTATATAACTTTATTAGTATTTATTTTTGTACAGATATACACATGCATGGGTTAATGTGTGCAAAGCCAAACTAATTACACAGCATTTATAAGCAGTACTTAAACATTTAATTAATAATTTATAACACACTGTGACTATATAATGAATGACAATATGGTAAAAATGCATTAATTAACACTAAAATGTCATTGTATGTGCTTACATCTACTCCTTAGTGTGTTAAACACAATTGATAAATGTTAAAAATAAATGCAGTGTTACCACAAATCTAAACATCAACATCAAGTCCAGCATCCATTTAGAAGTAGCACATAACTCTCTGAAACTAACTAGAATTAAATGATTAGAAATTATTGCATAATTTTTTCAGACCAAGAATCCCCTGACAAACACGCGGGGCTGGCTTCACCTTATGGTTGTAGAAGTGTCCGTTGATGGAGAATCGATGGCGTCGAATTTTCCTCTGGTCACTCGGTGACCGTCGCTGTCCCCGTCTTAAGACTCCGGCATCACTCTTTGTCCTGAGGAGCTGAGCGGAGCTCTCACTGTCCTCTGTACAATCAATAATCATTACCTTAGATCATCCGTTATTATTCAGTGTTGAGTAATTGTCAAAGAAAGGACTGATAACACAACTATTCCTGAGAGAACCATTTTTGTGTTTGCAAGCTTAAAAACAGGGGAAGAGAGTTAACATCACATGGACAGAGCTGGAAACAAAAGTTGTGTTTCTAATGTTTCAATAAAGACAAGATGAAGCAAATATGAGAGAGAAACGTGGTGCTCATCTCTTTTTCTATTTTTTTAATTTCCACTGTTAAATGTAAGTTTTATGTTTTCATTCCATCTAATGGAATTACACAATATGCACTTTTCAAGGCTTGAAAACAAACTCCAAAACAAACTAAACAAAAAGAAGGTTTTTATTGTTGTTTAATAGTTGCCATAGAGATTAGGTTTCCACCTAGCAGTGATGGTGTGTTTATATAAAGCAGCTGAGAGGAAGTTACAGATCTGAAGCACAATGTTTTGAGAGCTAAATTCATTTGAACTCAATAAACCATAACCAAAGTTTGTTTTGTTGTCTTTGCAACTGATAAGACAACGCAAACAAAACAAGTGAAGATCAGTAATAGGTCGTTTCTACTGTGTATACTTGGAATGGATGTATGGTGTTGTTCACTGCATCCTTATTACAGCCAAGGGAGTAATATACAACATTACTGTCAGTAAAGCCACTCACCTTCTGTCTCTTCTTCTGTCATACCGTTGTCATTGGATTGGATGTCGGGTGGCGTCACTTCCACTGTGGGCGGGCTCTGCGGTGTCATCTGCTGACCATCTGTGCTGTTGGGGGAACTTTAAAAAGGAAGCAAGAGAGAGTTTGGGATTAAAAGATGAAGGCACACGGGGCCAAAGAGGAAGAGCTGCAAGCTGGCAAAACTGTAAAGACATAACCGAAAGTTTTTAGATATAAACTGTTTAATTTAATGACACTGGGTGATTATGAAACAAAGGTTAAGGGTGTTACAGTACAGATTAATAAAGTAAGTAATAATGTTAACAGTGTAAGAATGAGGACTTTAACTTTAGCAACATCGCCACTGCAAACACTGATACAAGGCCGGGTTTCATTTCCTGCCAAGAAGCATCATTTTGTTTACCACTTCTACACCACACACTGTGTGTACGACATATCCCTGCTGTTCTGCTTCAACTTGTGACAGCCGTTTCTCTTAGTTGATGCAGTCTGTATGTGTTGAGATAAGCCGTCATGATTTGTGAGAGTCATTTTTGGAATTTTTGGTTCTGATGTAAACTTCTGCATTATCAAAACCTGATAGCCAGGGCTTTTTTTTGTTGCTGGCAAATGCTGCTAACTGTCATTCAACCTAATAAAATCAAATCAAAATCTATGGATCGTTGCCAATTGGTGTTTTATTGAGTGATGTAACAGCCTGTGTATTTGCAGGGAAATAAATCTGCAACAATAAATAATCTCAAAAATTAACAAAATTTAATCGACACTCGGTTAAGAGACATTAAATACCAGGTCATTTCTCATCAGACAAACTAGATATAATCTATATCTGCCCTCGCTGACCCACTGTGTATCACCATTTCCGGTTAGTGAGGTGTAACTGGATCTGTCTGGATCTCTTACCCTTGACTGTCCAAATTACAACCCGAGTGCCAGGACGTGGAGGAGGGGGGTGGTCGAATTCGCTCGTGGTCATCCTGCATCTGAAGCCTGATTGGTCGCCGCAGACCCCAGAAGATATTTAGCAAGCCCTCGACAATTAACTCCCCCTCTTCCTGTTGGGAGAGAGGAAAGAAGCTGTGATCAATGCACGTGCACACAAATACAGACAATGGACAGTTATTACCCCTTTGGCCTGGAGCATATAATGGGTATGGTATATTAAATTGCAAATGACTGAGAGCCAAAGTGAAAAGACGACAGGGAGACATTCTGGCAAACACACGCACGCACGCACGCACGCGCGCGCGCGCACACACACACACACACACACACACACACACACACACACACACACACACACACACACAGCGAACTGTAAATACTCACCTCTCTGTGTCTGAGCTGTAGATTTTGCCCTTCATAGTAGAGGTTGTATGTCTTAAGATGGGAGAGGATTGTTGCCCTGGAAACAGAGATTTTGAATCATGGATGAGGAAATGCTGTTTAAAAGGATCTTGCTGCTTATTTTGGCCCACTCACTACAACTCATGTGTACACGTTTTCATTTATGTTGCCCATTTTCCAAAGCATAAGAAGTGTGGTTAGATTGATTTCCTGCTCTCAAGGCAGAATATGAATTTAATTTCAGCACAGTTTGAAAAACATTTTATAAAGACTTGAAATATGTTAGACAAAGGTAATTCTGTATCAAGGTTTGTTTCTGATGGAATTTGTATGTGCTTGTACGCGTGTCTCATCACTGCACACTTTCTCCTGCTGTACCTCAGGTCTCTCTTGCAAAAGAGATTTGGATCTCAGTGAGACTACCTGATTGAATAAAGATTATAACAATTATGAAATTAATGATCTTGACTGAATTACCATGTGTGATATTAAAACTGACAAAAAATATTAAATTGACTCTTCACTGTGACTGTGATTGTTATGCATGTTACATATGTTGCATAACATACAACTAGCAATTTTCCAGCCTCTGCATGTTGATTTTTAATACTGTATCGACAGCATGACAAGTGTTAAATGAGTCTTAAAACCTGTATAAGATAGATGTCCCCTCCAAGTACTTAAACACTACATACTTCAATAAATAAATACATCAATATGATATAAAATCTATAAAATGTATATATGCTTGGAAAATGGTCCTCAGGGAACTTAAGTATGCACAAGTTTGTGAATAGTTAACAGGCAGAAAACTCTTAAACCACCAGCGTGATGTTCTAACAACCTTTCTCACAAATTGTTATTTTAATCCATAGACTGACTGTTTTAAACATATACAGAAGGTTAATAAAGGTTAAAGTGACTGTTTGAGATAAGTTTGTCGACAGGCGTTTGTATATGTATATGTGTTCAGAAACAGTGGGGTTTTTAATCCTTACTTGCTGATGAACTTGTTCTCTCCAATCTGAACCCCGTCCTGTGTATCATCCATTTTCAGTCAGCATGAGAGGAGCTGAGAGAGACAAAGAAGCAACACAGAGAGTTAATAATTTTCATCCATCCGATTCAGTCCCATGACTCCTCATGACCAGCAGTGAGCATAGACACAAAGAGGGCAGCATGGTGTGGAGGAAAGTAACAGCAGGAAGAGGAGGAGCAGGTACAGCTCCAGACAGCAAACAATAACTGCAGATCATATCTACTTTCCTGTCAACTATTTCCTTCAAGATACAGACCAACTGATAGTTAGACCGTCGATATGTTTCTCTACACAATCAAAACATTTGTTGTGTGATGGATTGAGACAGCTGATCTTCACCCTCTCTTGCTCCTCTTGCTTACAATACATTCACTCTTCCCTGTCACCCTTTTAATTCTCTCCTCATGTCAGCCTCTCTCTTAACACATACACACTCCAAAACACACACACGTACACACACTTGCAGCTGTTTAAATGGCACTCTGCCATCAATCCGAAGAGTCTTCCTTCCTGCTTTGCTAAACGAGTGAGTGTGTGTGAGTGTGTGAGTGTGTGTTGTCTTTGTGCATCTACAGAGGAGGCACGACAGAAGCCTCCGGAAGGAGATGAACAGGTGCAGGACACATGGGCCACCTGCTGCATCTAATTATTTCAACTTCTTACACATTTATATCTGAGCGTGCTACTGGCAGCACTGCCAACACACATTATATACATTTATCCATTATATCTGCATGTATATGTAGAGTGCATGCAATCTCTTCACTTGACAAATAGGTGAAGAATTGAAAACATTTCACAACTCAACTAAGAAGATTCAACTCAAATTCTTGCAACATGAATCTGGACATTTTACTCCCTGGGTATGGGTGACAGTGCTGGTGGGTTGATCCACCACTTTGGTCCATAGTGTGATATCTCAACAACTATTAAATAGATTGATATATGAAATGTTGTATAGACATTTATAGTCTGTAGAGGATGACTCCTACCGATTTTAGTGATCCCGACTTATCCTCTAGCGCCACCATAAGATTGAAATTTCTGGCTTTTAGCCAACTTTCTTGGCAACTTTTGGATGGATCACTATGAAATTTGATACAGTGCCCAGAAGATGAATCCTAATTACCCTGATGATATCCTGCTAACATGATGTTCACATTTGTGGTTTTAAAAGAAATGTCAAGGGCTGCAACTAATGATTATTTTCATGATCAAGTAGGCTGCCAATTATTTTCTTGATGAATTTATTAGTTGCTTGGTCTATAAGATGTCTTGTTTTGGCCGACCATCAGTCCAAAAGATATTCAATTTTCAGGGATATGAATTGGAGAAAAACTTGAAATCCTGATATTGGAGGGGCAGGAAGAAGCAAATTTTTCACATTTTTATTAGAGAAATGACTTTAATGATTATTAAAATAACTGACAACTCATTTTATGTCAATCATCGAATTGATTAATCAACTAATCGTTGGTGATCATCTCTCTTTAAGTGCCATCATCAGGTTAAAAATTGATTAATGACATTCCCAGCCTTGGCTGTACTTCATATTTAGTGCTAATTAGCAAATGTTAGCTTGCTAATAGGCTAAGCTAAGACTGTTAACATGGTAACCATTATACCTGCTACCAGCATTATTCACTGTGAGGGCGTTAACACGCGGACCTTATTATTCAGCACAAAATACCACTGTACAACTGCACCGAGTTGCTAGCATGGCTTAGACTCTTAGTCTTTGTGTATTTTTCCTACAGTTTGAGGTAACCATTGGATTTGATTCATTTGCGTGTGGTATCAAAATCAATGGTAGACTTTTTAAACTTGTTTATGTTTTTTTTATTAAATTCTAAGACAAAGTAGCTTAAAGTACATGGAATTTGTGGTAAATGGGCTCAAACATGGTATTGACCTTTACATTTCTGTTCATAAGTTGAAACGCTCTCTGAAAGCATGGTCTCAGTTCAGTTGACTTTAAATATTACTCTGTAATAACACAGCGTGTCCATAACACAGCAACTAATAAAAAATCAATACTAAAACTCAGAGAGACACACCTGCCAAATGGATATGGTGTAACTGTCTGTGACAAGAGAACAGTTGATCTTACCGTAGTGAAGACAGTGTGATCTTGTTGAGTCACCAGAAAGAGTGAGCTGCAGATGTGGAGAAAGAGAGAGATCAAGAGATTAGACAGCTAGATTCAGTATCCTCAGGTAAGAGCAGTTTTGTCTCTCAGGTGTCGATTTCAAATGGCCCACGGGGTCTTTTCTTGTGAGTGTGACAGCGAACAGAGGGGGAAGAGTGGGGGCGTTTAAAGGAAGTGCTCCCCTTCCGCTAAATCACTTCCTCCTTTACTCAGTCAGTCACACAGGAAACTGACAGTAGCCCTTACACAGCCCAAAACTTCCTCAATTCAAGCAGCACGGATGAACTATCATGCACACCCAACCAGTTGACATACATGAGCACCGGTAGAAAATCTGATAAGACCCACACTTTACCCCATTGTCACACTCACACCAAACACACTCCTAACAGTTTACTGTAAACAAGGATATTCAAAATCTGACAAGTAGAGTAATGTTGGAGCTTTAAACACACACTGCTGATAACTAACGTGAAGCTGTCAATCTCTGAAACAAATGTGCTCAGTTATTGTGAACAAATTAAATATTAAAAACCAATCAGCCCAGCCCCCTGCCAAGCTCTATCAATATTTCAGCACCTATATTAGCCCTGTCAAGCGCTCAAAAGCCACCACTGACCCACACAATGAAAATCATTAGTCTTTAATACTGCAGTCACGGTCAAGGCCAGCCATGCTCATAGACTCATGACAGATGATTCCCATGGTGTGAGGCAGATATGTGGCCGCCAGTCAAACCAAGACAACATTGTAATTGTCAGGCAAATCAACATGAACTTTAAATCAACTAAAATGCCACCTGATAGCAAAAATTGATCCTTCCCTGATGTTACCTCAGGCTCCTAAAATAAAGATCAAATCAGACATTTAACCTTTAAGGCTGGATAATCATGCACTGATGTAATAAACGTGTAAAATTTGCAGAAAAATAAAACTTGTTTTGTCGTGCTAAGTGTGTATTTTCACTTTATCCAAAGGGGATTTTAATAGTTTTCTTCAGATCAAGAACTGAAGAGTTTTCTTGAGGTTTTCTTGAACCACAGGATACAGCTGGGAGATATCAGTGCAATATTGATTTAGTGATATGACACTAGATATTGTTTAGGGTTTGTGTTTATTGTACTGTTGTGACAAAGTCTTGTATTTTCCTGGCTGTAAGGGCTACATTATAGTTGGGTAGGACTGGATATATTTTGAAACATATACATTTTTGAAACATTTTATTTTCAATACTAGTGCCCATACCAATATTGACAATGTTTTTATGCATGTATGAAAATGTATGAACATGTTCTTCATTTACAAAAGAAAGAAACCTGTCAACACAAGCTCCTGTAAAAGAACTTTGCCGAAATAAAAACAGACTAAAATTGGCTAAATTGGTTTATAACATTACAGAAGACAGTGAAAAATAACCATTACAATATCCTATAGCACATGGCGACATCATTAAATATCAAAAGAGATCAGCAAACTGTCCCACTTTAGAAACTGGAACCATCAAATGTTTGGCATTTTTGCTTGAAAAATGACTTCGGTGAATCTTCAAAATAATTGCAGACAAATTTTCTTTAGATTGACTAATCGATTAATTGATTAATAGTTGCAGCTCCAAAGCCTATAGCCTATAGAAATGTATAAAAACAAACCAGTTCCAAACTAGTGATAGCTGTTGTCTCTTACAACCAGAGGACCTTGTCTATGTGGAAACTATCTGTAGACTCCAGAAAGCTGTCTCAGCTTTTTGTTTTGAAGCCAACAGCAGCATATAAATGCAGCCAGACTGACCCACAGCTGACCTAGTCCTGTTTCAGATCACAGAGCTCTTCTCAACTGGACAACAGTCCAAATGTAAACTTCATTGACTCCCTGAATTCCCCTGTGCCTCATTACATGGTCAGCCAATCCTCAGCCTCCATCTTCCCCTCTCTCTCCGTATCCTTATGTCTCATTTGGCTTCATCTGCTCAGTTGTTTCGTACCACGGTAACTTGGTTTATTAGTGGCTGTCCAATTTTCCTGATTAGGAAATTCTTTCCTCTCCACTGTCTGAATGTTTTTGCCATTGAGCTTTCTCCTCTGTCTGCTTCATGCTCCCTTGTGAAGCCATCCACTATGCTATTAAAACTCATGACCACAACTTCCTGACTTTTCTCCCCCCACTCTCTCTCTCTCTTTCATTGACACACATGCACATTTGTTTTCTGCCCTATTGCCCTGTTGCCTCTAAACCTCCTCTGTCAACGTCTTTGGCCGAAACGGACGATGAATAGCTCCAAACCTCCTCCTGACTGCTTTCAAACCTACCACCACCCGTCTTCAGCCTCCACATTACTACTTCTCTGCCTCACTATTGTCACCATTGTCATAGCAACACCAAAAACATCTGAGCTCCAGCAACTATCCCACAACACTGAGCCAAAAATAGTGTATGTGTGTTTGTCTCTCCTGCTCCTTGTTAGGCATACTGGGGTTGTCGAATATGTCGACAGGCTCGATTTAAATCTAAATATGGCTTCCAGATTGTCAAGATCAAGCTGAAGCTATTCTCGCATCTTATCTGTGCATATATTTGAAACTATTTGATTATCAATTATAACTCAAGAAAATAAATGGTTCCAGCTTAAATGTGAATATTTTCTGATTTTCTTAGTCTTCTGTGATGGTAAACTGAATATTTCTGGATTATAAAGTGTGTTTGCTTGGATAAAACAAGACATTTTAAAGAGGTCACCGAGGGCTCAGGGAACTTGTGATGGGCATTTTTTTGCTATCTGACATTTTATAGGCCACATGATTAACTGATTACGAGTATGATTGGTGGATTAATGAAATAACAGTTAGTTGCAGGCAATTGGATATTCTCTTAAAAATTTGTTAGATTAGGTCCACTTATGTAAAACTAATGCAGTCTAGCACAACAGCTGTGCAATAAATCCTCCCTTCTCAAAGGTTATAATGGTTCAGGTTTTGATTTAACTGTTTTAGAAAGGTGTTACGATCATTTTAGATGTGGTGCTGTTGGATTGTACCGTTTTTAATACTTTGTCCATCCTATTTATATTAACATGGGTAGACTAAATAGACACTTCTGCAAAAATGACTCCAGAGTTGAAACCACATGTCTCTAAAGCAGTTTCAACAAAAACTGATTATTATAACCTTCATAAGCAGAGGTTTATCACAGGACTGTTATATTAAACTACATTACTTTTAGCCAAGTGTACCAAATACACTGGCAACTGGGTCCACATCACAGGGCAAAAATATTAGGTATGCACTTTTTGGCAGAGAGTCTGTCCTAAAGCACTCCCTCTGTCTCGCCAGCCTTATGTGTGCCGAGAGGAATCTTAACTATCTATTGCTCGTTATGTAACCCATTTTACTAAAACATAGCAATACACACTCCCTGATACAGTCCACATGTGATAAAATACGGATAATCTCTAATTTTCTGTTCAAGATTTAGGCTGGTCCGTCATATAAAGTGCTATGGAGCACGGCTCTTACCACTGCATGTGAACTAAATGCACCACATATGCCCAAAATGCGAGATTTTTCGTCTATATGTATGTCAGCGATTTTGTATTTTATGTTGTCAAAACATTTCTAAGTCTTCTTTTCGTACAAACAGTCACGATATCAAACTACACCCAGTCCACATCGCCACATCAACCCACAGACATCATTATGATCAACCTACTTAGCTACACCGAGGCTTCTGTCTGATTCCTGCCGACTTTTGGAGCTCCTCTCTCGGCTCACCAAACCCGGGGACGCAGGCTCTCCGGTTCGCCTCCTCTCCGTCTTTCCCCTTATTCCCGTTACTGTCCGTTAACGGTAAACTACTCGGCTAACTCGCCCGCTCTCCAGCCGTTGGAGACAATCACTTGGGCGCGTGCATCCACCACGAGCTGATAGGAGGAGGAGAGCGCGAGAGGTCCATCTGTTGTGGCGGAGCTCGCGCATAAGCTCGCGGCACAGCAACCTCGGGGGCCCGGCCGGCAGCCAATCAGAGACCGACCCTGACGCCCCTTTGTTCGCGCTGAATGAAAACATGAAAACAATGGGAGAGCCTGTGAAAAATCAGTTAGTGATTATTATTCAATGGAAACCCAAATGTACTGGAACCTAAATGCGAGTGAAACTACAACAGATTTTTAAGTGTCCAATGTCAAACTCAGTCGTCCCATTTACAACTTACATGTAAGATGTATGGAAGCTCATTTCCACCAAGGCCAAAACAAAAAAAAGGAAAAAAAGAAGAAGAAATGCTCCATTATACTGCCACATATTTTGAGCTGTTTCCTGGAAACTTTGCTCATAATTCTTTATAACTTTAGCTGGTAGGGCTCTTTGAATATGAATTACTGAGATATTTCCTAGAAAATCATATGCAATTTATGAATTATAAAGGAAATTGGAGAAGTTGTAAGGTACCTGCTTGTTATAATATTTTTAGGAAAGACAGGGGAATTATGTAGCCTAATGGATAGGCTAAGAGAAAAATTAACAAATGTCATTATCCATCAGAATTTTACAACTACTGAACAGTCATACATTAAAGGGCCACTTGGTAAATATTAGATTTAGGCTGCATATTGATTGAAATGCATGTTTACCTGTAGTTTTGTGTTTCATTGGAAATTCCTTAGTTTTGCGTTTCAAACTCATGATGATCAACAACTAAAATGATACTGGAAATTTTAACAGACTCAGCAGTTATACCAAGACACACATTTCTAATATCCACAGACCGGACCTGAAAGATAAAGTGAATCAATGTGGCACATTGGGGGCAGAGCTGTCATGATCAGAGTTGACAACCAATAAAGACAGAAGACTGCATTCATTCTATAACATCTTATTAAATAGTTTTAGGAACAAAGAATAAAACATTTTGTTGCTACAATTAGTTTACACAATTTCTCTTCCAGAAGGTTTTAGCAAACTTTACTCCATTAAATATACATTTATTTTTTGTTTTTACATCTAAAGTTTTTCAGCTCGATCTTTAATTTATACTGGTAATGTGTTAACATGGACAGAAAAGCAATGTTAGAGTAAAAAATACAATATGTAAAGGTCCTAACAAACAAACAAAAGGATTCCACCAAACCACAGATTCAAAATAGGATAAAAATGTATTTACTTCTTAAATAAGTACAACAAAATGGTGCGCTTTCCAGCATGATTTAAGATTAAAAGTTATGATTTGTTTCTTACAAATATTTGCTTGCAAAAACATAAAAATGATGTATAAAAGAACAAAAACATTGAAAAAGATAAAACACTTGATACACAATAGTATATTCTTCAGGTAGCACCCCCTTCAAAATAACTGAAAGGGATTGATGTCTGTGTTGTACACCTTATGGCCACCTTCTTAAGAGCCATCTGTTGGTTAAAATGACATATAATTCAAGCCAGAAACCTATGAAGGAATAGATCTGGGCATGTGAAATCCAAACTGTTTTTACTGTAACCACGCTATTTCTGTGTGAAACACATGCATGTGTAAAGGATCCTAAAATGAGACAGGATGTAAGATAAAAACTGTAGGTTGAAAGTTAAAATCAAGAGGAAGTTGCATTCAGGCACTAAATCATCCAATGTTCATCTTGCTCTTAAGTGATAAGGCAGGTTCACTCAGCTGCCAATGACCAACAGGCTCTTAATAAAGGTGGCCAGCCGGTGTCTTCTCCTGTATCCAGATACAACAGTAAGAATTCCCAGGGAGAAAACCAGGTACACTAAACATGAGAGGACACCAATATATTTTCACTGCAGGACTTGGGGAGTTAAACAGTGTGTGTGTGTGTGTGTGTGTGTGTGTGTGTGTCTGTGTGTGTGTGTGTGTGTGTGTGTGGAGAGAGGATGTGATGGGACAAGTCAGTACAGGTTGCATGAACATGATATGACACAGAAAACAAGGTCACAGGTTGTCCATGTGATTATTACATGTGCATGCCGTGTACAAGAAAATTCACTACAGAGGTAACAAGAGCTGTAAAACACCCTCCATTTACTCTCTCTCTCTCTCTCTACGAGGGATGTTGGCAGGAGGCAGCAACTGCCCTATGACCTCTACTTGATCACCCCTGCCACTGGAGCAAGGTTACACAACGTGGAATCTGAAAACATCTGCTGACGTGCCAATGACACTGCTAATTTTACCAACCACCTCATAACACTTTATCCACAGCTATCCAGCTGCAAGCCCTGAGCACAGCCAACATACAGATGATGATGGTGAGGTTTTAGATTTACAGTTCCCATGCACATCAGTGGTCAATAGCTAGCCTTGCCTCTGAGACTTCATCACTCTTTATGTTTCTCTGTGATTTGGTCATATCACAGAATGCCAAAATATTTGGTGATACCAACATTATAATAAATTCCCACCAGATTCGATGGCCCATTAGCACTGCAAACATCTTAATCTTACTTTATTGCATACTGGATTCTGATTGGTGTAATTGAAAGTGGTGCCCCCGTAGTATCAAGACAGGGTCACAAAATTTGATAGTTGTCATTCTGATGTACTAAAAACTGATAAGTCTAATTCAGATGAAATAGACCAAAATTTGTGCCCCCATATAAACAATGTGGGGGTCCCAAGTATCATCATATTCTATTACTGGTCATTGCCAGTATAGTACTTTAGACTAGCTAAAAGTACTTCCAGCAAAGTAGAGGAAGTCTGTGGAAATATTAGACTTTAACCTCAGTTTTTTTGTCCATTTGAATCATTCTAGGCAGACAGACATTAGTAAGATCACAAGAATACCTTTGAAGATGCATCTCACCACTGTGTAGCAGGTAAAAAAAAGAAGAAGAAGAAGAATTTCCTCCCACCCATGTTTGCATTGAGAACGCTATTTGACTTAATCACAAGAGTCATGTACAGAGAGATGAGGCCATAATAGGGGCTATAGCTAGCAATGCTATCAGAGACAAGGCCCAACAATATTCAGCACAAAGCGGTTCAGTTTTCAGGTCAAACAAACAAAAAAAAAAAAAAAAAAAAAAAACCTGTTCATATGCGACTATAAAGAACTGTTAAGAACGATAGTGACATTACAGGGTTTCAGGTCAGTGTCACTCACTCTGACCCTGATCTTCTTGGCAACATAACATGTGCAAACAGTACTTGTGGTAAGAAGGCCCTGACTCTGAAATTTGACTAAACTATCCTGTTTGACACTTAAAGTGTTTTCTCTCTATTTATATCAAATAACATGATAAATGGAATGAACCAGAAGCAGCTTAACTCATGTTAGAAACTAACTTTATCAAAAGCTGCTGTCACTAAGTGAGTTTCTAAAAGCAGTGAATGCAGCTGAGGCTGAGGGCGGGAGGACCAGTCAATCGTCATCACTCCGCTCTTTACAGGGCACGAACTAGTGAAATAATAAATATACTTTCAACATTTATGCAACAGACAAATAAACCTGCTTCAAGCAATCATTAAACATCAACTTTCTTCTCATAAATAAATAAATAGCTTTAACAAAAGAGATAAAAAGTAAATTTGGGACGAAATTTCAAATTAATTTTTTTAAGTTTCTCAACAGCGACTGCCAATTCTAACGAAATGTTTTGGTATGGTTACAGAACAATAAGAAGAAATAGAAAATAAGAGCTTTTAGCATTTTGGTTTAGTAAAATTCTCAGTTGGGCTAAACATTTAGTATTCATCTTTTAGCTGTTCTTTCTCTCATTGTGCTACTTTTTATTTCTACATTTACCAAAATTATATATGTCACAAAATTTGTTTTTTTTTTTTTAATTCATGTTTTTTCAATTAAAGCAGAGGCACACAGTGTGGTCAAATTAGAAACTCGCTCTACACACCTGGGTCAGTAAGATACAGGCTGCTGAAACTTTTGTTACTCAGCCAAAATGTGCAGCCTGAACCACAACAGACATAAACAGTGACAAACATCAGCAGGAAACTAACTGAAGTGAGATGAGGGTGGGAGGGGGAGGGGTGACTAAGGGCGAGAGGAAGGAGAATGTGAGGGGAAAGTCGTCATCACCACTGTAAAATAAGTGAAAACTATTAGTAACATCAGCAACAGTTAAGTTTGGCTGCTGCAAAAAACAAACGATGCACAATCTGTGAGTCGATCCAGAGGACAAAAGAAAAATTTCAAATCTCCAAACCACTGTTATTACATTTAAATACTCTATCCATCAAAATGACCAATCTTAATTATGCAAGTGCTAGTGAACAAAATGATGGAACTACCACATTTGGATATTGGCAGTGGTGTATTATTTATGGAGCAGTCTTCACTGCTATAAACAACCCAATTAATGCCTTAAAACTGTATTAGAAGATCCACACAGAGGATTTAATTCTCCTGTTGTCATTTTTTTTTTTTTTTTTCTTTTTCTTTTTTAGTACTTATATACATAATTTTCAAAAGTCTCTCTGACAAGGCCACATCTCTGTGTTACTGTGTGCCATTACTACAGCTTTTGCAAACTCACTGCTGTCATTACGGCAGCATAGGCAATATTAAAAGCTTGTTTCATTATGTAAGTGCCTAAGTGCATTCGAGGAGATGTTAAATAAGCAAATTACGGTTAGAAAATAAAAATAAAACCCTGATAATTTTGTTCACCACTGAAGCCAAATAAGTCAAGGTTCAAGTAAACTATTGTTTTGGTCTAGTTAGTCAATGATGCATAATACTGACACATTAAAGAGACGTAAACTGTTAAGTTAGTGAATTTTTGCCCAATCACATGGGAGATTTTGTGAATATCAGCTCTGTACTACATAACAGAAAAAAACGATGATGTGAGGTTCTTCAGCATGAGATGAGCGGATGTGATGTGCTGCTCTGAGGAGTTTTACAGAAGAAATGGGGGCGTGAGTGACATTCTAGATTTGAATGCAAAGGCAGATAGTGCAAAAATAAAATTTCACAATCACTTTGCATGGCTAAGGGCACCTGACAAACCACTTCCATCAGTCTGTATGACCCCGACGTGCATTGTTGCGCTCGAGCTAGTTTTGGTGAGGCCGTTAGTGTGTGTGCGCATGTGTGTATCTCTAATGCGGTTGCATAATGAGTCTAGAGGAAAATGATTCCTAACAGAAATTTTGCATAATCCTCAACTGACATAATCAAATCTACTGTAGAGTATTCAGTAGAATATGTTTCATAAAATGACACAGGCAGTAGAAGTTCCAGTGATTACGAGTCAGTGAATCATCAAACACTCTGCTTTGATTGTTTGAAACCCATCTGTCTCCTTCTGGATTAAAGTGCCATCATCTCTTGCTGCATACTGCACACACATACACACACACCAATAATTAACCTCTGTGTGGTGACATCTTTTATAGCATGCTGTGACTTGCTAGAGCATGCTTAAAATAGCATAGTGGGAAGTGGGAAAAGACTGACACAAGCTAAAGAAAACACATACTGACAGGGGGGTTGGGTGCATCACAATCCCAAATCCTGCACCGCTTCTGTCCTCCGCTCTCCCATCCTTTTATCTTAGTGTACCATCATCTTGCTCCCCAAATTCAGCCACACATAAGCCCGTTGGCTATACCCGACTCTCCCCTGGTGCTGTGCCTCCCTCCCCTCCCATTCCTCCCCCCTTCACCGCATCTCCATGTCCCATTCTGCTCCTGCAGGCTTCCTGTAGCCTTCCCCACTGATAGCCTGTGAAGGTGGGGCTGATGGGGAAGTACTTGAAGACGGAGTATCTGCGGATGAAGTCCATTCCAAATGGCAAGTCATAAGATCTCATCCCTTCTAGTTCTGCTGCACTGAGACCAGAACCACGCTTCAGCTTCCTGATGCCTCGTTCTTCAGGGGTACCTGATGAGACAAAAGGGAGGAGAGATTAATCATGAGTTCCTAAAGATCCACAATTAAAAAGTCCAAACAAACAAATAGGACCATGGAGAAAAACATGAGCTTCCTTTTGTTGCTACAATCTTTTGATCAATTTGAAGACATAAAGAAATACAAAGTAATAGATGCTTAAAGGGTATGAGTCTGCCCATTGATCCTGTGTTGCCTATTCCAATCCAGGTCCTAGCAGCAGGTTAAGCCCAGGCGTCCTTTTCCCCACCACATCTTCCAGGTCTCTCACAGGGATATTGAGATGATATGATCAAACCTGCTTGGCTGTCACAGCCATGTTAATATGATTTTATTCCTTAAAAATGTTTTATACTACCATTATATCAATCAATCAATCAATCAATCAATCAATCAATCAAGCTATAAACTTAATAGCACAATTTACATTAATTTTACATGGGGTTATCATTAATTGGACAAATGAAAGTGAAACAGTGGATTAAACATCTTACCAGGGATCGTATTGTCCAAAATGAAGGCGACAGAGCCTCCAACAAACATGGCAGTGGTGAGGAGCACATTCAGCACTTGGTCAATTTCAACGATGCCTGAGAAAGATTAAAAAATGGACAGGAATTTAGTAACTGACTAAAATATGTTTTAGTTTGTATTGAGGATGGAACTGAAAAATTACCAAAACTAACATTATCAGTTACTAACCAACCTCATTTCAGTCATGTTCGTATGTCCAGTAAATTAGTTAATTCCCTCTGACAGGTTGACAACAAGTCGCTGTGTGTACTGAATCATTTGTGTGGGTTTATTCATAAGAGAAAAAGGCGTTGTTCCGACTCACTGGAGTCGAGCCTCCAGACAGATTTAGACAAGACAAAACTTTTCAAAGGTTGGAGAGAATTGCAGCTGGAGGTGGGTGCAAGATGACAAAGGTGGTAGAGAAAAAAAATATGGCAAGTTGGTTGTGTAAGCACAGTTTGTCTTCAATGAATATAATACAGAACAAAACAAAGCTAAATGTTATGCTACAGCTAAATACCACATACACACATCTATTCGCACATTATGATGGGTGCATGGTAAAGTAGTAAGAAAAAAATGGCACACTTGACCAGGAACAACAGTATATTACACTGAGATAATCAATGCTGTGTATGTTTTATTCACATCCAATATGTATTGCTTCTTTGTTAGTCGAAAAGTAGTTTGTACATAGGTACAGGGATCACCCCTCTTCACTCACCTGTCACCAGTGGGTTCTTTTTCAGGTAGCTTGGCAGCATCAGTCCGAAGAAGATGGAGAAGCCCAGGACAAACATGTTCCTGGAGGAGTTGAGGTCGACAAACTGCAGGTTGGACAGTCCCACTGCTGTGATCATACCAAACAAGGTGCAGAAGAGAGCTCCCAGGACAGGGTCAGGCAGAGAGGCAAACAGGGCGCTGAATTTACCCACCAGCCCGAGCAGCAGCATCATGGCAGCTCCATACTGAATCACACGTCTGCTGCCCACCTGGAGGAAGGGAAAGGAGTCAGTGAGAGGCGGAATAAAACGTTTGATAAGGTGGGGCTCAACCCCGAAGCAGCGTCTGTATGTTAAAGTGGAGGGTTTACTTTACTGAGGGCCGAAATTGACAAACTGTATATTTTATAGTATATGATGATCGTTTTGGGGATCTTACACATGTACAGTGAAACAGTATATATTATACAGTCTTCTAAATTAGAGAAAGAATCAACAAGGCCCATCATTAACCACATTAATGGATGTTTCCTGCTCATGGCAGGGTGGTAGGTGTGTCTTACAGTTTACGTATAGCTCCACCTCAATTGAGCTATTAGTTTAATGTGGGGCTGCAACTGACAATTATTTACATTATTGGTTAATCTGCCCATTTTTTTTTGTTGATAAATGTCATAAAATTTGTAAAATGCCCACAGCAAATACCCGCTAACCAAGAATAAATATTCAATCTAAAATAATATAAAAACAGTGCATATATAAGAAAATTTATGATGCTGTTACCAGGAAACATTTAGCATCTTTGCTTGAAAAGTCGGTCATATGATTAATGGATTAGCAATAGCAATTATTTGTTTTGCCAATTGCTTAATCAATGATGCAGCTTATTGTTTCAGCTCTAGCCCTGGTTAAAGAAATACAAACGTTAATAGATATGTGCAAAGACTTGTGTGTTACCTTGGTGATTCCCAGGACACCTATATTTGGACTGGAGGAGGTAGAACCGTTTCCCGTTCCAAAAAGACCATCCAGCACACAGGAAATACCTTCCACAAATATCCCCCTGCAGAGACAGACGAAAAACAGTCTAATTACAGTATCTGACAGACAGTAAATTGCCCGTGCCATGACTCAAACAAATGGAGTACTGGCGAGTATGAGTACGAGTAGAAAGTCGAAATGAGAAACTGAAGAGTTACCTGTTGATGGCATGGATGGGAGGTGGAGGCGCGCAAGAGAGACGAGCGCAGGCGTAGTAATCTCCAATCGACTCAATGATGCTGGCCACCACAGCACTCATCATCCCGATCACGCCTGCAGCTGTTACAGTAGGAAGGCCCCACTGGACTGTAGAGGTAAAAGCTCAGTGAGAAACAGCTGCATTTAAACAGAAAATAACTTTAAAATGATTTTATTTCTTATATTTTTTTTTTCTTCATTGCCTCTGGCAGGTTTTAAACAGCAGGGGTTTAACTCCTGCTGTTACAAGGGTCACACAGTTTTTATATCAACTTTATACTTTTAAATTTATTCTGGGGATTTTCAATGTGATTTGCACCAATAATATATTGTATATACTATTTATTGGTCTCTGTACATATAGTACTGACATATCAGAGTCACATTTGTTTGTGCTGTAAATCTTTATATTATTTGTTTTATTGTGTATCGTAGTTACACCTCCTCCTACTATAACTACACAACCTGTTTATTCTGACCCGTTAACTTACATCACTGTACGCACCAGGCAAGACAAATTATTTAAAACTTATTAATTTAAGACTTTTAAAAAAGTATTTTCACTAGGCACTAGACCAGGCATTAGACCAATGATCATTTCCAACACCCCCTTTGTCGTTATCCTCCTCCTCCTCATAAACACACTTACAGGGGTATGGGATCTTAAACCACGGTGCAGCTGTGAGGATTCCCTGACGAGCGTCTGTACGGGCGTAGAAACCATACTTGTCCTTCTCTGGCGGGAAAACATCAGTCACAGTGAAAATGAAGCACAACAGCCACGACACCAGGATGGCCATGATGATCTGTAGCAAGAGAAAAGAAAACACTCATCAGTCACATTAAAGACAAAGTGAAGTAAAAACATGTATTACCAGTTCTAAACCTGCATACTTGCTACATTCACCAACCACACCCCCGCCTGAGTGATGCACACTGTACTCTGAACCATACCCCTGCTCACATTTTGTTTCACTGGGAAATATTACAGCAGATGAAGACTCTAACTGTCATTAAATGTGACTTTCAATCAATTTTTTTGATTATTATTATCATTGTTCTTTTAACACAATTAAACTTCCATAGAAAATAAGTGAAGTTTAAAAGAGTTGCACCATGTTGCCGGCTTCCAAGGCTATGGCATGTTGGCTACAGCAAAATCAAGTCCACTTTAACATTTTTACTGTTAACAGTGAGCCAATAAAAAGCAAAAGAGCAATGGGAAACCTTTTGAGGTGACAGGTATAAATGAGACTGGTATGTAACTTTGATGTGAATTTAAGAGAGTTTTTATTATTTCATATATCACCAGCAGAGGGCAGGAAAAGACTGATTTACACCCTGCACAGAGGCAAACAAAGAGAGAGCGTCTTAACCCCCCATGGAGGAGTGAGATTAGCCCTGTTGAGTAATTTGTGACATAGATGGGAACACAGTTTGCAGTGGAGGCAGGGGTTGGGGGGGTATGTTCATTAAAAGATAGATAGATAGATAGATAGATAGATAGATAGATAGATAGATAGATAGATAGGAGAATATTTTCTAAGAAAAAGGAATCAGGAAGAGGAGTCCAGACACGGTTTGTGCAAAAGGCAAAAAGCTGAGGTATGTATGTACTTACAGGAAACATTTTGAAGACTTGAAGTCTATATGAAGTCCAGCCTTTCTTGGCTTTGTAGACTGGGAGAGGGAAGTGAACGTTTCGGGCATACTGAGAGAAGAGCAGCACCAAGAAGATAGTCCTGCAGACAGAAACAGATCGGTGGATCACAGTCAGAGAGTAGCCTTTTATTATTCTTTTCTGGACTGTATATTCAGCTCCTGTTAACGTCTGACTGGAGCCCCAGAGGCTTCAGAGCCAATCAATTACCCTAACTGCCAGAGAAAGAGCGAATCAGTGGCAATTACGGGCACATAACCTGTCCCTGTGGAGCGAGAGACGAGGCCCTCCAGCTGCAGTGTAAACAGCCGTGACACAGCAGGAACTGATGTCACACCACCTAAATATCACAGCTTTGAAGTGGGTCTTTGCCTATGAGTCGATCTTTACAGTCTACAATCTTTTCCTGAGTAAAAGAAGTGCTTTCTTTCTTTCCTAGACCTCTTCTTATCTGCTCATTCTTGGGCTGCAAAGAACCCTGTAAAAAAGGAGGAGGAAGTTTATTGTCACTGTTAATCCGTGAAAGTGAGCTCCAAGCCACCGTGTAACTATTCATCTTTGTATAAAAGCTTAAGATGATAGTACACCCAAAATAACAGAACAATGGCGAGATAGTTTTTATTCAGTCAGTTTCAGTGGTTTCCAATGGAGACAGGCTTTCATGTCAGAACATACCCAACATACAAAGGGACAACAGAGCCGGGATTTTAGATGTTGACAGATGAATGTACATTTCTGGGGGTCTGTACTTACAGCATAGCAATGCCCCAGTGTTTTCCAGCCCTCTCCCCTGCAGCCTGGAAACCAGACAGGCCGATGAGGGCTACGGTGGGGGTGATGGTCAGAGGTCCGATGTACTTCAGCAGAAGCCCGGGCAGACCCAGCGCTCCGATACACACTTCGACCACGGAGGACACGATGATGGCCCCCTGGATCTGACAGAACAAAGAAAAGAGGACGTATTTTAAAAAAATGTGGATCTACCCACTTAAACCCTGCTGCAGTCTCACATCATGTTCACCTTGAATCATCAATTCAAGTAAACGAAGCACAGGTGATGGCTCAGAGAGACAAAAGATGACGTTATGTAAACGTAGATTTTCATTAAATCTTAAATTTAGATTAATGCTTCCATTTTGCAAAATTACAAAAAATTCCCACAGCTTTTAGTAAAGGAGGCGCCATACTTCACCTGAAATATAATTTCCTAACGTTAATGGAAGAACTTTGACATTTTTATAAAATACAATATGCTTATTAAACCTCAGTCAAAATGAACAGTGGCGGTAAATTCCACAGCAACATCCACATCCTTTATGAATGAGGCGATTGTTAGAATCGTCTTATATGAACCACACAGATCATGAGACGTGTTAACACCGTTCAATCACATGGTTTGCTTAGTAAAGTTTGCCATGCGATGTCCTGGCGTAAATCATTGTATAACATTTGCCTCCTAGCTAAAAATGTGAAATTCAATTTATGAATCAAAACTTAAGCTAAGGAACATTTTGTTTGCACCATGGTTGGAGGAGATGGTGTTACAGAATCACCAGTGAGCCAGGTTTCATTTGAAACCTCCGAGTGATAATCCCATTTGTCTGGTTGTTATTCGTCTTCCTGTTCTCTTCTATCACCTGCACGCTCCTCCTGCCTACAGCCCATCGCTGTCCCATTCAACAATTTGATTCACTCTGATTGAGTTATGTCTCATTCTTGCATCACACAAAAAACTATTACTCAACTGGCTTACGCAAACAGAAAAGGTTAATGCAAATTAACTGCTCCTGCCACAGAAAACCAAACCCCTCAGGCATATACAGACAGCAATCTTCATGCTTGGGAAGAAAAATTCTAAATGCCAACTGTTAGGAGCAGTAGCTTAAAAAAAAAAAAAAAAAAAAAAAAAAAAAAAAAAATTTTTTTAA
>NW_019525082.1:255456-322798 GCF_002814215.2 Seriola lalandi dorsalis
GCTTAAAAAAAAAAAAAAAAAAAAAAACCAAACAGACATGTTATTCAACTATAGTTGTGCAAAACTTTGTGTAATGAGTTGCATAAGTTAAGTTGAATAACATCTTATGCCAATGTTTACTTTGAGTTCAGCTTCTTCCTTTCATCATTGCAAATATACCATACAAAGATATGTTTTAGAGCACTTTTTCATCATCTTCTATCCAGTTTTACTGTCTGCTATCTGCATGAGTTTTCATTTGTCTCAAGTTTTCTCACCTCTCGTATCCTGGGATGCCAGATGTGTTCTGTGTTGAAGAGCTCTGTGCCATTCAGTGCTGGAACATCTGGTTGTGTAAAGAAAACTCTAGTTATCAATTTGGAGCATGCAAATATAAACCAGCTAATCCTGTGTGGAGCTGTTTTGAGGCCGACAGCTTTTTGACGTTGGGACGTTTGAGAGACAGAAGAAGAAGGAGAAGTTACCTGTACTATTACACTTCCATTTGTCCAGTGACAGGATGGCTCTGGCTGGTGCGAGGAAGGCAAAAGCGCTGGCCTGGAATAATGGCAGCCTGAACACAAAGAAAGCATTGTTCAGTAATGAAATTAAAAAGCCTCAATAATTATATCAAGTATTATATATATATATCGTTATATGTAAAACAGAGAGAGATAAAAAGAGATTTTCTGTGTAGAGCCACCTGGGTACATCACTTCCATTGTCTTTATTCTTTTCTTGCTAGTAATTATTCTCATTTATTTCAATCTCATTCACTCAGTGTGAGAGTCCCCCTGGACTTTTGACAGCCATCACCCTCTGCCAGAGTTTCCTGGAAGCTGGACTGAACAGAAAATTTCTCTGTTGTTGTTATGACGAGGCAAATATTAAGTGGCATCTAAAATTTTTTTTTTTTTTTTTTATATTATTGAATGTTTGCAGAAAATCTAAATGTTTGAAAGGCGTGAGCATTTACCAGGCTAATAACAGATGCTGCATTATGGGAACGGTCCAGAGCTTCAGCCATACTGTATTACGGGCTAAAAAAAGTGAGGATGTCTTGGCTGCTGCTGCAGCAATTTTGACAGTTTCTTTGTTTAATCATTTAAGAAATGTTGAAATACTGAATCAGTGGAATATTCCTTTAACTCCCAAGAAATTGTAGCTGCTTGGGCTGCCACTTTTTATTCATATTTCATTTCAAAATTCACTTTTTGAAAATGTGACTTTTGTACGTGTCCAAATAGAGTTTCATGACATAATTGTTCCTTATTTTGACGCTGGGAAAAGTACGCCTACCAAAGTCTGAAGGCTCGTCTAGCCTTGAAGCAAAGAAAATTTAGATATTTTTATGCACAGTTCAAAAGGAAAGAGATGAAATCACTGAGCATGAGAAAATTTAGAAGAACTGACAAAAATGGGAAACAGATGTTTCACATTAAAGCCTCATGAGGAAAGACGGCCATGATCAATCAATCAGTCCCACTGGGTTAAAGGCATTTTCCACGTTTTGTTCGATTTTTTTGTAACCACCAACTATATGATCACAATCTCCACTTCTGTTCCTGAGGTACAAGGTTGAATAATGGCCCAAAGTGTTTTTGCACTTATTGTGTATGTCCTATTAGACATTTATGTGAAATTTTGTAATAATCAGAGAATGAATTCTTGAGTTATGGCCAAAAACATCTTTTGTGTGGTCACAGTGACCTTGACCTTTGACCACAAATTCTAATCTGTTCATCCTTGAGTCTGAGTAAACGTTTGTGTCAGACGTAATGAAATTCCCTCAAGGCTGAGATATCACCTTCAGGAAAATGGGATAGGAAGAAAAGAAGTAGTCAGGACAGTGTTGTGCACTATTTTCACTAAGGCTTCGGTCAAGGCCATCGAGCTGGTGTCAAAAAGAACATTGAGCGACTGTGTCTGTCTGGGTTTGTCTGAATGAGGCGATTTGGCTGCTGCGTCACACAGGGAACAATAATGAGACACTGAGAATCTGCCACAACATGATGGAAAGATTAGTTTTATTACAAAGATGGAAGCAGTGAGTTTACCTCACTGAACTGCTATTCTTTTATGAAAGAAAAATAACACCTCATGCTAACATGACCTGGCTTTCATTGAAATACCAATCTGATAGATGGGATAATATCCATGGCAACAGGTAATTTCTCATGTCAGCTGATATTTTATGGGGAAATGATGGAACTGATGAAATTCTCATGAAATGAAGCAGGTGAATGACTGGTTATAAAACACACACACACACAAAACTGGATCACATAATGTTCGATCAACGTTACATAAGAGCAAAAACCAATTGAACGTGAAATGTGGTGAACTGCAGAGATGAACAGATTCCAGATCAAGGCATATCGATGTAAAGTGAAGACAGAGGGGGAAAAGAACATGAAGGGGAATGTGTGTAAGCAGTGAGAACAAGGCATCTTAGACTAACAGAGTGTAATAAATCTGTGAGAAACGGGATGAAATGAGGTATTCCTGACATGCGCTTACTTGTGTATCCCAGAGCAGAGTCATCCCTTTTGCTTAATAGGTTGATGACAAAGATGCATCTGTGTGTTTAATCAATTAAAGCTTCAGCGTAATTCACACTGCTTGCCCAGAAGTGATGCAACAGTAGAACCACATGTAGCTCATTCCTCTGGCATCCAGTCAAACGGCCCATGTCTTTAGTTTCTGGAACTTTATGAGCTGCTGTTCTGTTGTCTCAATTGATAGAATATGAACTACTTTCTATTCCAACAAAAGAAGAAGTCTCAGCTGCGCGTGACAACTGCAGTCACATGAACAAAACGAGGAAGTTAAAATACTATTACCTCATCATATTCCGATAGAAAACATATATACAAGACAACTGCGACAGAATAAAAATCTCTCCCTCTAAAAAGTAAGACGTATAATATATGCTGTCTCAATTTAACTGTGAGGTACTTTCAATACAAATTTATATTTAAAAACCGACTGTTTTACAATTCTGGGAACGTACCAAGACAAGAAAGGGCATGTAAGCATGTACTCAAATGTGTGAAGACACACTTACACCCACTCCGGAGTGACATTTAAGCTGAAGACTGGAGAAAAAGAAACTTAATGTTGCCCGTGTCTTTAAGTGGTACATAATGACAAGAGAGAAAGTGGAAGAAAGCGGAGGAAGAGAGAAAATTTAAGACTTTTTTTAAACACTGCATTGAATGTAATTACAACACCTTTTTTCACAGAAGAATGACAGAAAACAATCAAAAAGACATTGTTTTCACATTTTTGCCAGTACTTCTCAGCTATATGTGACAATAATTACTAGTGCTATGATTAATCAATTAACATGGATCCTCGTATGAATCACAGAAAAGGTCTGTGGGGCAAAGAGCCTCTTTTTGAAGTTACTTAATATTTAATTGACTTACTCTATAACATTTTGATTTATGGAAGGACTGAGGGCCTTTCCCTCATCTATGCCCATTGTTTTACAATCCACACATGTCTGGACCCAGATCATTGACAGAAACTGATGGATTGACCAATTCTAAAATAAATTATTAATTTGTTAATTTAAGTCTTTGGTAAAATGGACTCCTGGTGGAGTCAATGAGCCTCCTAGCTACTGTCTCCTGACAGCCAAAAGTTACAACTGTTACCGTCTACGGCAGGCAAGAAAAAATATTTTTAAGACCTTTGTGAATTAAATTTAAGGTTTTTAATATTTTCTAATGACTTTTTCCATGGAACTGAATTCAGTGTATTTTTAAGACTTTTTAAGAAGAGCTGCAGTTAGCCTGAGAAAGAGGCGATGAGGAAGTGAAAGACATTGAAAGACATAATAAAATGTACAACCGAAAGAAAAGCTGCATTGTCATGTACTGCTGCATGACTGGGGAGTGTTTTTTATTCAAAGCCTTTCCCTGCCTCCATGTGATGTAGTGTTGCTGTGGGTGTGTCTGTGCGAGTACCTGCAGCCCAGTGTGGTCTGTAGCAGGGTGGTGATCCCCACACAGAAGAAGATGGTCCCTATGAGCTGACTCGTGGCCCACTGATCGAATCCGACACACATGGCCTCAGCGAGGAGGAATGGCACAGCGATCGTCCCACTAAAACACGTCAAGTAGTGCTGCAAAGACAAGACGCCAGAGTCAGTGTGTATGTGTGTATCTGTAACCATGACACATGAGTGGTCATGGAAAATCTATGGGTATTCCCCTTTACATAAAATCATCTGAAACAACATTATACATTTAAATGGCCATAACTCAAGAGTCTAACTCATACTTTAAACACAGTTCATCTCTGTACCAAGCTCTGATGCTCCCAGAAAGGATTTGGATAATCATGGTTAATTTTCCTTTAATAGCTTGGATGGTATGTAGTTTAAATGTCAATGAATTGCAAGTTTGGTTTGACAGTTTAATGAATGAAGTCTATGTTTAGTAATGCGGTGGTTAAGTTATAGTTTCATGCGTATGTTTGGACAACATTTGAAGTTGGATAAATTTCAATTTGTTGAATTATTAATACACATGGTAATGAATAGCTAATGTTTATTTATTTTCTTTAGTTGTCAGAGAACCAGTTTGCACTTACCCACTTTATCTGTTGGTCTTTGCTAATCTGTCCTAACAGAAAGGCCATTCATTTGATTGGTATTCCTGGAGCCAGACAATCCTGAGGACACCAGCATTAAGCCACAATATTCTACACTATGTGATGTTTAATGGAAGTAATCCCTAAATAAAACAACTTAAAGGACAGCTCCCTTAGTGTTCGAAGGGTATTTTACATTTGGCCATTTTCCTGTTGTATTTCACAGATACATTAGAACTCAGTAATGACTACGAGACAGAGGGAAGTGACAGAGAACAAAAGTCCAGTGTCAAATACAAACACACTGAGGTCACACAGTGAGGACATTAACCAATGAACTACCAATATCCTATTTTTGTGTCTGGTGCCCAGTTATGTAATGCATACTGGGGATGGTCGGTTGGAAGAAAAACACTACACAGTGATAAGTGCTAACATATTAAAAGTGTTTGGCACAGCCTGATCTGTTAGTCAGGTAAAAACAAAACAAAAAACAACAATACAAACAAAAAGATTACCTGTAAGCCTAAGAACACACACAGGTACCAGGGAGGGGTGTCTTCAATGGTGTAGATCATATCCATCCTCCTTGCGTCCGTACTGTCTGTGCTGTCCAGCGTCTCAGACATCGAGCTCTACATACACAGTGACACACAAAGAAGCAGGATATCTTCATAATTCATAACCTTCTTGACATGTTTACTTTGTCCTCTGCACTGTGCTCTGTGTTAAGGCCCAGAGTAGTGTATATTCTGAAAGAATTTTAGGTTTTGCAGAAGTACAGGAAAATAACTGTCAGATGACACCAAATGAAACCAAAATGCTGATGTAAGAAAAACATGTGAGCAGATACTAGGAGGGCTGAATTTTATGAATGAAAACAACTGCACATAAAAAAAAAAAGAAAAAAAAAAGAAAAATGTATGTATGAAAGAGTGCAACAGATGATATCTGTTGATTGGCAAAGAAAAATGCACAGTCACAGTGACAAAGACAAAAGCACACACAGATGAAAGAGGGAAGATAACAGCGAAGATGAGTCAGACTTTTCTTTGTGGTCCACACCTCATCAGCACTTTTCTGCTATTTGCAGTTTTAATGTTATAAATATACATACTCACAATAATATATAACTTTGGAAATAGGCCATTCTGTCAAACGTTTTGCTGGTAATTATAGTTTTAGTAAAATTTCGAATGCAGGACTTTTACTGTAACCGTAAATTTTCACAGATTGGTACCGCTACTACTCTGAAGTAAAATAATAAATAAATAAATCTATTTATAGGATGTATGGGAAAAGTGAATGAAGAAAAACAGACCGTCAATGAGTGATGCCAACTGTGATTAAAATAAATTACAGTGTGCAGCACAAGTTTGAGCACATGACTGTATGAGTAATCTTTTTGAAAAGTGTGACTATGTGTCACTCAGAGATTTATGTGAGAGTAAATTATAATTTTGAATGACAGGTGAAGCACACAAGGATTATGTTTCTGCATGTTTTCTTTTGAATTACCTTTTCTGCTCCTTGATTATCTTTAGTGTAAATGGCCATCAGCTCTGTGTTCTCAGTATCCTGGTCTCCATTGGCACCACCAACTCCGTTAACCACCACCTAAAACACATAAATGCATTTTGATTTTAAATATCATATATATATATATATATATATATATATATATATATATATAAAAAAACAATCATTATTACAGCATGCGATAAAGAAAAAGGATGAACCAGATTTGGGAGCGTCGACATGACAACGTTTCCTACTGTATGCAAACCTGCTGCCTTACAAACAAATGTCTTCTGCAAAGTAGGTGTGCGAACGTGTGATTTTCCTGTGTATGTCTCCAAATATATCTATGTCAAGTTAGTCAACAAAGGGAAGATCATTTAAAAAAATAAATAAATAAATAAAAAAGAGTGAGGAAAAAGGAACACACTGTTAGGATAAAAATCACTTTGTATTACATTTAAAGCTGATGTACTTGAATACTTGAATGTTTCTGAGCCTGAGGGACAATATGCAAAGAAATGGAAGCATGCAAAAATGTTAATCTGCCAACTGCCACATCTGTCTTCGTGTTGTTACAAGTTGTTTTATCACAAGCCAGTTTTTACTGTACAGCCCCACATTCCCTTCTGAGAAAAATCTCAGGGAGGGGACTGAGCTTTGAATGTACTCGTGTGTTTTCCAACATGTAAACATAGTCTGCCTTGTTCACATGCCAAGCCCACTAGATTAAAGAATGAGCAGCAGAGTCTCTGTATGTGTAAGAAGAATTCCTCAAATACTGGAAATGAATGTCTATAACCCTGAAGTTGTAGAGGGAGACAAACATTTCCGCACAATGCTTCAATGGGACATAATAACTGCGAGGGAAACTTGAGGCGAGTATCGTATTTCATTCCCTTTGTGTTTTACAGAACGGCTTCAGATAATGACACAGGAGAAGCCCTGCGATTGTTCTTAACTTAGTTTCTAAAGGAAACCAGCACACTTCAAGGTCACTGTCACAGCTCTGTGGAAAGTTTTATCTTTGTTTTGTGCAGCGGAAGCAGTGTTCAGATCCTTTACTTAAGCCTGTATTGACAGATTTTTTTGGGGACTAACATTGTAGTTGATAATGGTGAATGTGTCAGCAGTTGTCTGTTGACACTTCCAGCAGATACGGCACCAATAGCATTCAATTAGATCCATGTTTCCAGACAGCAGACGGACACAAGTTCACTGGCTATCCAACGCCATTTTGATCTCTACCAACTCCTTACTGTTAAGTGCTCCACTGTGTTCATCAGCTAGCTGCTAACTTTGTCAGTGTGCCGGGTTGTTCCAGGCAGGTGTCAGTCAGTGGCTTCATTAAAGCTTTTTGTTGCCCATCTATGATGCTGTTGAACCACTACTCGATACTTTTTTCAGCATTAACAAAAACAGGAAAGCTGCAAATCAGAAAACCAAAACAAAGAGCTGAAAGACACCATAAAGCTAAGGAGGAAGTGAGGGAAACTGCAGAGATGGGTGTTTGTCACTATAAGCAACCTGTTTCACATTCTCATTAGAGCTATTTCCAAGATGAAAATGCCGATTACAGTTTTCAGGAGTTACAGTGTCAAGTGGAGGTAATTTTATCTGCTTTATATACACTTTGTGAAATAAATCCGTAACAATGTTTCTTAATCAGCAGTATAAATAATTACAGTGGAGTAAAAAGTTAAATACTTCTTTAATTTAGTGGCACGCAACTATAAAGCATCGTAAAATCTAATTACTCCATGAACGTGAAAGTTCAAACGTCCACTTTTTTTCGTTGCTTATCCAGGGCGGGGTTGCAGTGGCAGCAGACTCAGGGAGGATTTATGATCTCTGGAACGCCGATCAACACGGAAAAACGATCTGAGACAACAGCCACATTACTGATGTTGCAGCACCAAATCATTCTCATGTTCCATTTTATTCTAAAAACCTTAAAATAGTACTTAAATACAGAACTTGAATAGAAGTATCTAGTTAAAGACCACCACTGGATTTATAAAAAAACAAAACAAAAAAACAAGCAGTTATAATAAAGCACAGATTTGTGTTTGTCCCCGTGTGTGATTTATGAATTTCCATTGTTGTCATTTTGCCTTTTGACCTAGATGAAGCACCGGCCTGGAGCCAAGCGGACAAACAAAGGAAATGGACGGACTGAACTGCTGCAGCAGCAGCAGCACGCACCAACTGGCCATGAAGTGGACAGTTTGTGTGTGTACTCTGGCCGTCCGCTCACACAAATACATTCCAAGAAAAAAAGCAATGCCAAATCTGAGTGAGAGTCTGAGAAAGAGAAAGAGACGGGTAGATGAGAAGGAGGGTGAGAGTATTTAAAAAGTTGTGAGCACATTGGCCAAACCCTGTCTTTGACATTTTTTCATTATGAGCTTACTAAGCATGTCCATGCCAGATCTGTGGTTTTGTCACTGTGGGAAAATTTTAAAACGATGAACAAAGGCCATTGAACGGTTATGTACCGGTATAGGGTAGAAATCTGCGCCGTGTTTGCTCTCCTCTTCATATCTTCCCCCCTCACTGCTGCTGTCCATCGACTTGGAGGTGGTGTTCTTCCCCACTCCCATCCTTGTGCCTTCGACGTCCTCTTCCCCTTTCTCTGTCCCTCCTCTGTCTCGCTCTGGTGTGAACACTGCAGATGAATCCTTCAGTCCGATTACATCGTCCAGGACTGCCTCGTCTGCTTTGAGAAATAGAGACAGATAAAGAGAGAGATTATTATCTTGATTTATAACATTAAGGGATCTAATATCCTGACTTCATTGTGAAGGTCTGATCACATCACACAGAGCCTGAGAGGCTGCCAGGCCTCTTGTTGATTGGAAAAACCTATCTCAGGTTTGTTTTGTTTTTCTTCTCCATTCTGGACGGCAGGAGTATGTTACCTGCAAACATTTATCATCAGTTGCTTCTTGGGCTGTTGTAGGTTTTTGGGTTGTTAAGCAGATTATTAAAGCACTTTTAAGACTCCCGTTTTGTCTCTGGAAACTTGACTAGAGGATTAACTAATCTTGAGCTGGGAATGCTAATCAGGTATTTTGATAACTGATTAATAATGAAGTCATTTTTCAAGCGTACTTGCCAAGATTTAAGTGATTCGAGCTTCTCAGATAAAAGGATTTGCCCACTTTCTTTGCCCCATGTTAAAGTAAACTGAGCATCTTTCGGTTTTGAACCATTAGACATAACTATCAATCTGAAGACATCACCTTGGCCTTTAAAAAAGGATAATTATCTTTTTTGACATTTCACAAACCAAACAATTAACTGATTAAATAATTGTCAGATTAACAGATACTGAAAATGATTGTTGCAAACCTGCATCTATTGTTATCAAATAGTCAACAGATTAATTGAGAAATAATTTTCATGTTGCGAGCAGATCATTGTCTTGTGGAGACGAGAAGAAACGGGGCAAAGAGAGATTACACTAGTATTTGGAGAAAGAGTGAAACATGGACAATCTTTTGACAGAAGAGGAGCAGAAACAGCTGAGAGGTGATGAAAAAGGAGGCATATAAAGGATTGGCGGTTGCATGTGTGTTACTTTTGTTTGTGTGAAACTAAACAAAGCGACGCGACACTGAACCATCCCAGAACTTTGTGGTTTTTAATAATCACTGTCACTAGCATGTGATCGCATCACTATGTGTTTACATATATAGTATATTCAGAGAAGGAACAGTCAATCAGAGATATATAGTGACCAAGTTCACGTTCATTTTATGTGTGTGAAATGTTTAAATCTCCTCGAATAATTAGTGTGGTAATGGATACCAATCTAACAAAAGTATAATGTATAAATAGGGATGTAATAAGAGGAAATTGGCTGAAAGGGAAACTAAATTCTGATATCCTGCTGTTGGTAGACGAGAGGCATGTCAGAAATAAAAGAGGATTTAGAACCACACTGAGTGTAGACAAGTGCAGAAGTGAAGATGCTTAGTGCAAATGAAATTGATGCCAGAAAGCAGTGCAACATCCTATCAAACAGTCAAATACAAGTAATAAACTAAAACTAGTCTATTCTTAGCTATAGAGCTTCAGTTATAATTATCATCAGACAGAAAACAAAGGCACGCTCAGCTCAGTTTCTGTACTGCAGCTCTGGAGCTCTGAAACTTCCGAGTTAAAAGAAGTCTGAGAAAAAGCTTTTATTCATAAGTTTGGAAACAGGAGTAAAAGTGAAGGATTCTTACTTTCATCTTTCACTCAACTCTGAATTTTTACTTTCAGCATTTTTAAAAAATACAGGCTCGGGTCGCTCTTATAAAAGACATTTTGATCTAAAGGAGAGTTCCTCAACAAGTAAAACTGAAATAACTAACCAACTATTCTCTGACAAAAATTGCAGAATGGTTTGGTGTACAATATGTGAAAAAAAAAAATTAAAAAATATTCAGTATAAAAGATAGCCACACAGTGGATGACTCAAGCTGAGGTTACATCTCCAACACCTCTGTCTGGAGTTAATAAAACTGTGAGCATGTTCACACGACGTTGGTCTTTGAACAACATTTTCTGATTGAGATTCTGATTGAAGATGGCATTAGGCAGCTCATGAACCATCACTTTAAATGAAACCACATCACAAACAAATACTGTGCTAGATTCATCAGGGTCCACTGACAGATTAACTGCAAAAGCAGTGTTGCAACACAAAAGACAGTTATACTGGATCACTGAGGTAATAATGTTAAATGTTTACTAAGCCCTCTGAATAAAGTCTTACAGGTCAGTGAAGAGTGAACTTGTTGGATCCAGTTTCCTTCCTCCCACTGTGATGAAAAGCGGCTTCATTATTTAAAAGGTCATCTCATTCATTACTTAGAAACCAAGTTACCAAACCAACTCCTTTTGTATTACAGCATTAAAACCAATTAACTATGTACACAGTTGTTTATATTATTCCTTTCCTTTGCTACCCGTTTTTAATTATGGATGTGTATAGTACTGATATTAGGGCGGCGACATCCTTTGCTTTGTTTGTGCCTTTGGAAGAATTAAAAATCCAATAAATATGAAAAAAAAATGTTTGTGGAGCGCTTCTGTCTACAATCAATGTAATTCACAGGTATATTGGCTAAAACTAAGATAAAAATGACCAAATATACAGTATATTTAAAAAAAACTCTTAATGCTAGTAAAAAAAAAAAAAAAAAAAAAAAAAAAAAAACAATAAGACTGAATGATTAGTCATTTTAGATCAAAATCATGATTTTAAAAAGAGCCATTTTCAAACTGTAAGAGCTGTGATTCTAAGTATAACTTAACTTTCTTACAGCTTGTTAAACAGTTGTTAATAATGTGACTTTTGGCAGTCGCCATGGAGACAACCCAAAAAGGCCTGGAGATAATCTATTCGAAATAATAAAAAAAAAAAAGAAAAAAAAAAAAGAAGAGGGGCATCCTAAAAGCCTTGGGCCTTAAAAACAGCGACCATAGAATCACAAATGCCCAGCTTGAGTTTTGATGCGTCGTGTCCATCTCCCCTCACATTTCCTGTCTATGAAAGGCAATGAAATTACATCCCAAAACACTTGGCAATTTTAAATGTATTCTTTAAATTGTTAAGCGCAGATGTCTTTAGCAAAACTAGTAGACACGACAGTACAGTAGATCTATTTTGTGCTAATTCCATGCTTTACTTGTGCATAACCGCACATGTCAGTAAAAGACTTTAATGGACATCTCAGAAGATGCCTACCTGGCATCACCTGTACTGTGCCTCGTCACCACCGTTCTTCTAGGTCACATTCCCTTTTCGTATATTTTTTTTTTCCCCTGACCCCAAAATAAAATAATCTTTTCCCATCCAGCCAGTCTCCCTGCTCTCGGTGTAAAATGTTGGGATAGGTGTAATACCTAGTTGACACATCCCATCACTCTTGTCAAGCTGGGCGGCTGGGAGCATCTGTGTGGAAGGGGCAAGAGAGAGGGAGAGGTAGAAGAAGAAGAAGAAAAGGAGGAAATAAAAGGAAAGAAGAAGAGATGGGGGAGGAGGCAGAGAGGAGAGAGGCAGAAGGGTAAAGGATAAGGAGGAGGGAGGTGAGACATAAGTTAATTTGACAGACAGCATTTAATCACAAGCATAAGTTATTAGTGTGACCTATAGAGGGAGCAGGTGATTTTAGGGATAAAAGAGAAAAAAAAAAGAAACCAGTCTCTGTCACAGATGCTAGTCATGATTAACATGTTAATATTTGAAAAAGAGCCTTTAATAAGCTTTGTTTATGTTCAAGAAGTGATACAATCCTCGGGGTTATGCAACATTTAATCATCAAGTTAAGATCTGGAAATGTGGCCATATCACAAAAAGGA
This sequence comes from Seriola lalandi dorsalis, assembly GCF_002814215.2. Taxonomy (NCBI): domain Eukaryota; kingdom Metazoa; phylum Chordata; class Actinopteri; order Carangiformes; family Carangidae; genus Seriola; species Seriola lalandi. Next base: position 267,913 of record NW_019525082.1, read on the forward strand.
AATCCACAGGAGAGGAAACATGAGCAGTCATATGATCATGCAAGTTTCAAACCAGGGATTTAAACTCAAAATTACCTGAGGGCACCAGATATGACAAGACAAATCAGCACAAGTCACCACACTCGATAAGCTTTAAGTAGCAAAATGTTCTAAACTAAAAATATCTAAAAAGATAAATCACTTATCAAAATTGTTGCCGATTCATTTTTTATGTTGACTGAATAATCGATGAGTTGACTAATTGTTTCTCCTGTGACACTGAGTGGATCATTAGCAGCAAAAGTGTTGAAAAGGCCCACTATCATATATATTATATAACAGTCAGAGGTTATCTGAAAGGTTGCATGTGGGTTAAGTTTTTAAGTAACTTTATAACAACTTGAAAGCAGTAGATATGCAAATGTATGTCTCCTAGTTGTTTGTTATCGGTTGTAAACATAAGGTGAAATCTATCTCGACCAGTCCGTGTCCACCACTTCTTGTTCTAATAAAAGGGTTAATCTGACTCCGTGTTGTTGGGACAAGGAATGACACGTGCCAACCTTGTGTGAGCCTTGTCCCCTCATTGATCAATAATCATTTTTCATTAATCTTCACTCAGACAGTGTTTGTGTTTTCATTTCTGTGCTTCACCAGAATATCCACCACAGGAGAAAATCAAATCAGGAAATAAAAGTTTAGAGAATTCAATCATTGGAGAATCCAATTTTCCCCATTCAATGAAGAATTATTAGCAAAATTGTTCTCACTTCTGGATTCACGCCCAAATAAATTGGTTTAGATAATCTGTGGGGATTCCAGAAAGCAGGTTTAGTAGAAGCCATGGACTGTTATCAAAATGATGCCTAAAAATAAGAGCCTTGTTATTAGGGCTGCAACTAATGCTTATTTTCATTATCAATGAAACCATTTCCACAGACACAGAACAGATCCCTTGTTGACGTCTTCCAATGTCTGATTTACCTGATCAATAGTGCAAATGCCAAAGATATTACGTTAATGATATAGCTGCAAAGCTGTAATCCTCTAATAATTCCACGTGATTACAAATATCCATAGAAAGTGAGTGCTTCTCTCGACAAGTAATTTTCTGACCAGTGAATACTGTGTACAGCACATAACTGACCCGAGTGCTGACCACCCTGTGGCACTCCAAGTACTGTGAGCCAGGAGTGAGATGTGGAGTGTGACAGAGAGTATCCCAGCAGCCTCTGGGTGAAGGAGAGCCATGCTACTGTAGCATGACATCCTCAAATGCCAATTTCCACTGTTGCCCAAGAGACAGAAAACACTGTCCTCGTCTAATCCCTGTGTTTTCTGTCTTTTGGTGTTGACGGGGAATCTGCGTGTGCACACACACACACACACACACACACACACACACACACACACACACACACACGACAAAACAAAGGAGACATGGGGAACTGGAGCGAGAGAAGAAAGAACTGAAAGTGAGTTTTTGTGATTATGTAAGAGGAAATCTGCAGTTCCATCAACATTACTTTTCACATTATGTAAAAGACAACATATAAAAGAATAAAAGCAGGAAAAGTGTGTTTTTCAGCAAAAGAAAACAAGAGAACAGAAAAGAAGAGAAGAAGACAAAAGCGAGGAACAAAGACAACTGCGTTGGTAATTTTAACCCATCCCAGAATACACTAGCTGGTGGACAGAGTTACCACCTGTATCTATAACCATGGTAACATGATCTGTGGATCCTGTGCAGGCTTGTGCCGTGTCATGTGTGGGCCTTCACACCAGATGTTTGCATTGGCGGTTTCATCTCAAGTGCTAAATTTGACAGAGTGTGCATTCATGTGAAAATCAGCTCCGTCCCCTCCAGGTGTTAGTCTGTAGTTCAGTCCTTAAGTCTGGACTAAGTTGAGCCTGCAGCGGGATTAGAGTGATTTACTGTGTGAGAACTGGCTTCAATACCTTCAAGAAAAACCATCTGAGGTCATGAAAACTTACACATCTGAGGATTTTCAGACTGAGTGGAACTAAATCCACTGAAAACACAACGTTTCAATCAGAGATCTTTGTCAGGGACCAAATTCACAATATAAAACAACATCTTAATACTAAAGCTACAACAATTATTCTCATTTACATGGAGCGTGACCTCAATTACATTCTCAATTAATTGTTTAATGTGCAATATGTTAAAAAAAACATTTTAATTGTCATCACAATTTGTCAGAGCCAAGACGACACCTTCATTTTGCTTGTTTTGTCTGACCAACAGTCCAGACCAAAGGATATTCAAGTTTACAATAAGGTACAACAGAAGAGCAGCACAATTATGATCAAAATCCCTAAGATGCAACAAACAATACACAGAATAGATCCAACTGAAATGTATATTGTATGCACTGTTCATCATTTCTAAATAAAAATTTCAAAAAACAGCTAACCTGATCTGGACTGACCTGTGTTTGCAGCTGATGTAACAGTGATATCAGCTCACCTTCTCTCTTAGCAACAACAGGGAAGTCTCTAGCTTTTCCTCATTTTCACTATATATGCAGTTTGTTAGGGAGCCTCAGAGAGTTTGTGGATTACAAGGTTTGAGTCTCAGTTATATCACTGAAATGTTAAAGGATTCAAAGTTTGTACAATAATGAAAAGGCGGGAAAAATCGAAAAAAATCAATATTTCTCTAGTGTCAAAGTTTTCTTTGAGGCAATCCATTTTAGCAGCCACTCAGATCAAAATTATTACTTACAACTGCATTAAATACCAAAGACTGAAGCGGTTTGCTGGTAAATGCACTACAACGTTATTGTGCATTTTCTGTGGGTAAACAGCGTTAACCAAAAGGAGAACTTTGTTGTCCAATTGGCAAGAACAAAGCCTCAGCTGAAACCAATCTGCCTCCTCTAATTTCTGTTTTATAATCTATTACTTCAAGCTACAAGACTTAAAACTGCATTTAAAAAAAAAAAAAAAAAAAAAAAAAAAAAAAAAAAAAAAAAAAAAAAAAAAAAAAAAAAAAAAAAAAATATATATAAAAGTAGACATGTACTTCATGAGCAAAGCATTGAAAGAGTTACAAAAAAAAAATTTTAAATAAAAAAAATAATAATAATTTTCTGATGAAAGAAAAAAAGGCTGTTAAGGTCCATTTCTATTACAAAAGACCTCAGATAAAAAACAAACCCACAGGATGTTATGGTTCCAAGTTAGCCCTGGTGTACTGTAATTAAACATTTCCACAGCTGTATGAGCCAGAGCAACTTGAACTAATAAGACAGCTCACCAGGCTCAACCCAGTAGATAAAAAAATAATAATAAAAAAAATAGAAAATTTGTTTCCTGTTTTCCTAGTAAAATTACACAAGAACTGTATTTACTTTGTGCATGTGTATATTTAAACAAATGAGTACATATGAATTTATTAACGTCAACAAGGTGACAAACAGGCTTTAAACTGTAAAACTTAAGTTTAACTTTAAGGTAATATTAATACTGTCAATGCACATGGAATTACTGAGGTCCACTGTTTTCATTACTGTTTTGTAGTGATCACTGGTAGGCCTAGTAATCTGTAATGTGTGATATGTATAAACATCCTCTCTCATTGTCACTTAGAACAAGTTGATTGAACATTTCATTAATGAAAAATACATATACAGCCAGGTGTGTGCTGCATTATTCCATGAGCATTCAACACTACAGAGCTGAGCCAGTTTCCATCCTTTCAAGTTTGATTAAAAATAAATTAACCTGTCAATCACACATTAAAGTAATGTCACGACTGTTGTGAAACTATCCAAACCAAGAAATAAAAGATGCTACAAATTAAAGTAAAGAACTGAAATAATGTTAAAAAGGCGCATGTCTACCTCTGCTCGTGTGACGGCAGGCGACACTTTTACGTGACAGGCTCCACGTGAGGGGTTCATATTTCACCATAAGGGGCAAGTTGGGGGGGGATTGTAAAACGCCTGCAAGGTCATGTTTACACTGGTCAGCTTCCTGTCAGTGGCACAGAGGTGAATGGAGATAAGACAGTTTGTCTTAGCAGTTCAGTGACTACGGCTGCAACGATCAGCTGATTATTTGAATCGACAGAAAATAATTCTATTTTTAGATGTATAAAAGTGCTTACAGTGAAAACAAGGAATAAAAAGTTACAAAGTCATTGTTTGTTTTGTCTCCAAACCCAAAGAATTTCTATTTACAGTAATATAAAAAAAAAACTGAGAAAATGAGTCCAAGAAAAGTTGAATAGTTGGCACCAGGTCCTGCTGCCCTTGATTCAACTTTTCTTGGATAAACATGACCTGGATGACTCAGAGTCTTCACAGACAGAAAAGCAGCCATTAACTATTTAAAAACTGGAACCTGCAACAACATTTTTTTTTGCCAAATTAATTCAATAATTCTCACAATTGCTGATTGAATTTAGTTCAACCTGCTACAACTACAGAGCGTGACAGTGAAACTCTTCTTTTAATTCATAGTTAACAGGGCTTTTAATGGTTTACCACTTTCATACATCCATCTCAGGTTATCACACATCACTCCACTTGATGCACCCACAGTAAAATTTTATTTAGACATGGTCAAGAGTTGGTTTTGCATCTCAACCTTTTTAGCCTGGTTTACTAAAAGCCAGGTTTTCTTGGTTTTGTTTTATTGTATTTAAATGTGATAAGTGAGTATGTACTGTAACTGTAACCTGTCAACTATGTCTTAATGGTTTTATTTTCTTAAGATTTGTGAAACACTAAGTTCAGTCTTCAGCCTGAAAGGTAAGAAACAAATATGGTATGAAGTCACCTGGTGAGGTTTTTGGTTCGAAAATAATCCCACAGACATTTGACCCTTCATGTCACATGGTTTCCTCTTTCTGGTCTCAGCATGTATTTTGCCCAAGTCAAGCAGATTCTGACTTCAGGGAAATGCACACGCTCATTTGTTGTATAACACCAGATTACTGTGGCAGCTGCCAGTGCCAATAACAATCAATATGATTCAGTCACTTAGAAACACCCAAAGCTCTTAGCAAGACATCAGTTACATAGCTTCCAGAGACAGACGTACACGTGCACAGTTCTGGTTTTGTAACTCAATTACCCCCTGAGCAGTTCACTGGTTTGAGTGAGCCACTTAAATTGGATTTTGTCTTTTTTCGGCAGTGCATGCACACACTGAAATATCTGCCTTTACTTGTGTTGATCAGAAACAGCTGGAATGATTTCAAGGCTCAAAAAGGAAACAGATTTATATACAGCTCGGCTCATAAAAACAAAGTAAAGATGGCACTGATCCCTGCATTTTGTCTTCATTACATTTGAACTTTTATTTCCATCCATTTTCCATTACTTGGATTTACTGCAGTTATGACTTCTAATTAATTTCTGTCATTTTATGTAACTAATCTACATTTTATGGATGTCGTCTGTTGTAATATTTATGCATCAAACCATTTTTGGAACCATCAATAAAACACTTTCTAGACTTCTAATAGTTTTGGGGTGTATTGTAAATTTGTGCCTCCTTTACCCAATCATGATTCAACAACAAGCCTAACAGTCTGCAGACATGCCAATGGCTCTGTGAAGCTGTACTCAAGCACAGTGGTGCTTTGAGCTAAATGCTAATGTCAGCAAGTTCACAATGACAATGCTTACACACTGATGTTAAGGAGGTGTAATGTTTACAATGTTCGCTGTCTTAGTTTACCGTGTTAGCATGCTAACATTTGCTAAATAGCACTAAACACAAAGGACTGATGGGTCCAAATTTAAATGGAAAAATCCACCAGTTGAAATATTCTACTAAAAGCCCAAAATATCAACCTGCTGATGGCGCTACATGAAAAGTCATGAGATCATCAAAGTCAATGAGATTCATCTTCTACGCACCATGAACATCTGCACAAAATTTCAAAGCAAACCATCCAGTAGTTGTTGATATACTGTATGTCGGTGTGGACCAAAGAGGGGGGAACCGTCAGAAAGGGGTGATGATGACAACAGTGCAGAGAAAGTACAATTAAGATTATACATGACTAATGAGTTTCATTAGTTTGGGAAATTTAGTCAAGTTCCAGATTTAAAAAAAAAACAAAAAAAAAACAAAAAAACTTAACTTACACTGTGGGGTTTCATTTTTTAATAACTTGGCTGGTCTAAAGCCAGAACATTCCTGCTTTCTTTATTAGAGTTCAACAACAGGAGGACTTCCATGCAGCAGGAAAAGACAGTTACATTCAGATCAGGGAACAGAGATGTTCAGCCTTTAACTATATTTCTCTCCCTTTCTCAAAGCAACAACACAGCATGCCATCAGCAGCACACAAGTGGTTGTTGAAGGCTAGATATGTATTCTCACCTACAGTAGACCTGTACTGTAACTGTACACTTTTTCTTATAGGCTGTTCCACCACCCACAGCCTCGGGCATTTTTTCCATGAAGCCCAGCAGGGATGTTTAAGACTAAAAAGGTATCCATTGTTGCTTAAAGTTGATGAAATCCTTTAAGCCTACTCAAGGCAGATTCCTGCTGTTGCGCTCAGCGGGACAACCACTTTCATTTGCTTGTACAGTAACTGTGGAGATAGATTACCTTCATTCAGCCCCTTAAGAATTTCATCATGATCAGCTAAAATGCCTAACCCAAGATACTAATGCAGATACTAAATGTTTTTACAACAAACAAAAATACCCAGTTACATTAAAAGTGGGTTATCGCAGAGATAATGTTGTGATTGTATTCCATTACAACACTAACACAGGTTAGAGCTGCGGCTGAGCAATATGAGAGTGCAGTGATGTTCAACGTACTGTAGTACTATAGAGGTGAGATACTACGGTAATGTAGTATAGCTGCAACTTCAGTTTAGGCTTATTTTCTCATACACACTGCTAGGTTTGCAACTAATGATTATTTTCATTATCGATTCATCTTCCTATCATTTTTTCAATTAACTGATAAATCATTCTGATTCTAAAATGTCAAACAATGACCAACATTTTATCAAATGTCTTGTTTCTTTTCTGGCCACCAGCCCAAACCCCAAATATATTCTGTCTGCAATGATTTAAAAAGGAGTGGAAAGCAACAAATCTCCACATAAGAGAGGCTGGAACCAGAGGCCAAGTTCACGTTAACAATTGAACAATTGACTTAATTCATTGTTTCAGCTCTACATGTGGCAGATTCAGGTAAGGTTTTGGCGAAAAATACAAATATTACAACTAAACAAGTATTAAAGGGCTATGAGTAGCAATTACTTTCTTTACTGCTTAATCATTTGGTCTAAAAAAAGATGTCAGAAACAGTAAAGGTAATGAAATGCCCATGTCAACGTATCCAAATATAATCAACAGCCCAAAACCCAAAGATCCTTACAATCATAGAAGACTTGCTGAAAGAAAACACATTTAAAAAGCTGGAAGTGTTTTTTTTTTTTTTTTAGCATTTCTGCTTAGAAACAGTATGACCGAAACTAGAAGGGCACTCGGAGAGAGCAGAGCACCACAATTGTCAAAGTCAAACAATAAACAGCAGGCCAGTCTTCGAGGAAAAATAAATAAATGAATAAATAAAATTTAAAAAAAAATCTAATTCCTGCTAAATGATCTGAATCTAACCCAAAATGTAATGGTTTCTTCTGTACCCCCTGGTACATCCCTCCACCAAGTTCAGTGCAAACTGGTTTAGTACGTTTTGGATAATAATCCTAACAATCAAAACCAAAACACAGACATAACCCCCTCAGTGGAGGTAACAAAGCATTGTCAAGAGAGTTAATTTAGCTAATCAATTAATTAAGTTTCAAAGTTTTTTCATAATACTTTCAAAAACAAATCCAACTCTGCAGCAGAATCACCCCACACACACACACACACACACCACACACACACACACACACACACACGTTGTGGAGGACATTTTGTGGTTCACGTGATGTGTGTTGGTATGACAGGGGACAGGACAGACAAAACAAATAGGACGGTGCAGAGAGATAAGGAGACAATCTGCTGATGACAGATGTGAACACTCCTCACAGACAGACCTGAGGACCCGATACCACAGCCAGGACAAGCTAGAGATCAAGGATGGATGTCAAAAAAAAACAAAAATAAAAAAAAAAAAAACATTACTAGCTTGTAAGGTGAAGGTGACCAGCGAGGACTGAATTGAGGCTAAGCCAGCTTTAATAGAACAATAGACTTTACTGTGTGAGTGGCACACACGGAACAAGAAGGCAGTCAATTTACAGTATTTCCAAAATAATCATGGAAACATGTCTGTGGACAGTGAGCAGACGTGCTGGCAGCAAGAGCTAAAATGATTAGTTAATCAACAGAAAATTAACTATTGATAATTTAAATCATCTCAGTTTGTTTTGTTTTTTTTATTTGAGAAGAAATGCCGACACTTCACTGATCCCAGCTTCTAAAAAGTGCAGATGATGGTTTTCTAAGTCTTCTATGATATCAAATTAAATTAAATCTCTTTGGGTCATGGACTGTTGATTAGACAAACAAGGAATCTTAACATGTGGCCTCTGGAAGCTTCAATGGGTAGTTTTCACTTTTTACAGACAAAGGTATTAAGTGATCAATCAAGAAATTAATCAGCAGGTGAGTCAATAATGAAAATAATCATTAGTTGCAGCCGTAGCCACTTGTATGTGTAACATGGAACTTGGTTCCAGGTTCTTGAATGGAAGAGTTGACGGCTCATCTTGGTCTTACAATATAGTAAATAGAATAATTTGGGGTTTTGGACTATTAATCGGATAGAACAAGACATTTAATGAGGTCACCTTGAAATTAATCAGCAAATGAAAACATTCATTAACTGCAGCCCTAACCATGTGTGCACATAGTGGTTGTTTCACATTGATGCGATTTCATTTAAGAAGCCGACTGTAGGCAATGAAGTGAGTTCACCTCAACTTTTATTCTGAAAGACAGCGTGAGAAAAAGCTGCAATAAAAGCTGCAAACATTGGCAGGGTCCATCATCAATAATGCTTTAATTATCCAACACTAATGTAAAGACAGGAAGGAAATGAATGAAGCATTAAAAAAAAAAATCTTTTCAGTGAAAAACCTTGTGAAAGAACTGAGATTATTCAGGTGTTTAAGAAAAGGAATTACATGGAAACAACTGTGGATGCACATGGTTTCCATTGTTTTTAAAATTATATGGCTAATAAGAGCACAGACCTCAGATGGATCACTTCCAGTAGAATGGAAAACAGTAGAGTCAATTAGTAATGCTCTTTAGTCTGCTGCTCCCAGTGCATTCATCATCTGTCATGCCTACTAAATCTTTATGAAACTTACGTACGATGTGGGTCATTGCTCTGTTCATGATCTGCCTGAGAAAACATTACGGCATTTAACTGTCTGCAAGTGACGCATAACAACTCGGTAACTTTTTTTTTTATAAAGAATGGTACAAACTGACATTTATTCTTTATACTGACAAGAGAGGTGGAAAGATAATTCATTTTGCTCGTCTTAAATAACACTTTTCTTGGAATTATGGCTGCAACAACAACTACTACTACTAGTGACTCATTTGCATCACTTTCTTGATAATACAATTAATCTTTTAGTCTATAAAATGTCATAAAGCAGTGATAAATCATAGTTCCTACACACTGAAAATCTCAAGATCTAAAGTTTACCATCCGCTAAGAGACGGTAAAACAGCAAATCCTGACAATTAAGGAGATGAAACCACCTGTTAGATTTTTACTGTTACTTGAGTAATGAATTAAATGACCAATAATAAATGACCATTTTTAGTTGAAGCTCTGCTTGCAATACGGACCACACAATTTAGTAAAATGATGTGACAATATGTTCAACAACATCTAATTAATCTCATCCTTGATAGACGATACTGTATTTGCCTGAATGAAGGATCGTTTTTTTCCAGAAATTACATGTGAGAAAGCGGAGCTCATCTTAAATATGACGACTAAATAAATCAGATTCTTGAGTGAGTACCACTACAGAGAATCTTGCACTGTACTGAACTACATAAAGACAAAAAAAAAAAAAGGAAGATGTAGAAGCTGCAAAACACTGTTCAATCTAGAAAAGAACATGTCTTTAGTACAAAAGCTCTAGGATCTACACCACAATATGATTAGTTACCATCGCAAATAAATCAGTAAGTGGCCCCAATGGTCACTTCCATCCACACATCCCCGCTCACACAAGGAGTAAATCTTTAAAATGCAAAAGGAAAAAAAAAAAAAAAAAATCTATTGAATGCTCATTTGTTCCCCAACTCGTTACACCAGGCCAGATGTGACCCAGTAAAAATCACTAACACTTTTGTCTAGTCATCGAGAAGCAGACACAAACACACACACACACACACACACACACACACACAAAAAGGACATTCCTGTGTGATGGATGGCTGATGAAGAGCTACAGTCATTTTGACACAGGATTCATCCTCAACAAAGAGCTGATGTCATCCTGAAAAACTGAGCTCAAGTATCAGTGACATCTCATAAAGATCATTCTTTGACACATAAATTTAGAACAGGTTAGAATTGTGATGTTGTGTATGTGTGTGAATGTTGTTCAGCCGAAGTTATGCAAGAATTATATGCTGTGCTCTGCCGCCTTTGGCCATTTAATCCCCATGTTTCTGTATTCATTCCATCACACAAACACACTGGAGATTAGAAAAGGCACAATGTTTGCCACTAACTCTTTATTCCTTTTTTTTTTCCCCTTTACTCAGCAGAAAAGTAACACACCTGTTAACAGTCTGCACATAATAAGCAGAAGTGAATGTAATTTCAGGACATACTATTCAGAGGCATGTGCTAAAAACCAACCATTTACCACCCATCATGTCACCACCACACACACACACACACCTTTACACAGTACAGTGGGAAGGCACAGCATGACCCAGCACTACAGTGTAATCTTAGTCACATGCTGCCTACAGCAAACAGGGCCAGGAATCCATTTCTGCGACCCAGTTCAGCTCAGTGTGCCTGTTCCTGGCCCAGCTTGGCCTGACATCCTGTGAAGTGATCCTTTGCTCTATATCCTTTTACTGCAAGTCATAGTGACCAAGTTTTCAAGTACAAATCCTGTCGCAGATGATCACTAAATCTACACTCAGGTAAAACAGGTTTATCACCATTGTGAAGTTAATTTCTTCATGTCTTCCATGTCATGTAAAAAGTAAACCGGCTGCTGTAACTGGGCAGAAAGGATTAAGAGGAAGCAACACCTGTGATGATTTGATTTCAGTTTAATGTACAAGCTAAACTTCACTGCAGAAAAACTTCCTTAACAACTGTTTCTTATGCACCTTTCAAGTAAACTGAGAGGAACAATATGTTTTTTAGCCCGCTTTACAGATTAACGCCTGCACAGCTACATGCACTGACTCACTGAACAACAACGGGAGGAAGAACCTGGTCAGTAATTGTACATAACACCTGTCAGGATGCCAGGTTCAGAGAAGTCGTAACGGCAAATCAAGTCAGACATAAAGCTCTAAAGCTGACAGTAAGCTGTAATTATAGTGCATGTTATAGCTTGAATCATGGTCAGTCTATAAAGTGATAGTATAAACGGTGGTGTGTGCTACCAACACTGATGAGACAAAAATCAATCAATCTTAGTTCTGATACAAAAAGGACTTAAACATATTAACTACAAGGTCTTCGATGTAAAATTAGGGAATCCACAATAACATCATAATTACTATCCTTATCATCAGCACAGGTCAAAATGACTAATGCCTCTCACCAAGACAGCTGTAGTCATAAAGGCTTTTGATCCAGTCAGTTTTATATTTATATTGTGTCAAATAAAACAAAGGTTATCTCAAGGCACTTTTTATATAGAGCAGGTCTAGACAGTACTTTTTATAAAATTGACTACAGAGACCAAACAATTCCCACCATGAACAAGCACTTGGCGGTAGTGGCGAGGAAAAACTCAAGAGAGATGATCATAAAGAGGAAGCAGGAGAGGTTTGGGAAATTTACCTGTGCAGTAAGCACTGGCGCCCCCACAGGGATGTGAGCTCTCACCACATGACTGTACCTCTCAGTCATCCTCATGAGTCTGTCCTAAAAGTGCAAATAACATAGCTGCCATCTGTCACATCTGAAAAAGTGACATTTCTGCATGAAGAAGTGAGGCTGACTGCTGCTGGGCTATCTGGATAACTAAGAAAATCTGAAACCCTCCTAACATGTTCAGCTGGTAGGTGTTGGGTTCCATTTCTATGGCTTTCTTTTTACTTTCTTAGTTTTATACCTTTTGTATTATGCTTTTATATACATATACACTGAGAGTTACTGAGACCACAGTCAAATTCTTTATGTGTGTGAGCACACTTTGTCAATAAAACTGATTCTAGCCATTTGCTTGGGTTCAAGAGCAACTCAGCAGGATACTAACTCCAGAGAGAATTGAAAGAAATTTGGAGCTCTTCCACAGCTGGTTAATTTTAAAGTTCACTGTTGACAGCAGTAACTTCACATAGTACCGTGCAGGAGTATTAAAAATAAACACTGGTGGAGAGGGACTGGCACCAATCTTGGCCAAGATTGGTTGTCTTGGTCTCACATGCCAGGGTGCCACAAGACAAGATACAATTTACCAGTCCTGAGTCCTGTGCAAAGTGCAGGGACAGGTGCAAAACTTAACACCCAGCATGCAAAAATCAATACTGTGTACACAGACTGAGCTGCCACAGCTAACACTCTGCAGATGCTCAAAAACACAAACACATAAGCTAATTAAAGAACACCCACATTAAGCCTAGCATGCAAGTTTAATTTAAAAATGAATAAAATACGACCATATACCACTCATCTCAGCATTCAGGCTGTTTTCAAACCAGTTTCTCGGTTCAAGGTTGCTTTTACTGTCCCTGAAAATAGAAAACTATCTTGAATTAAAGGAATTAACAGAGAACAATCACTGAAGATACTTAATTGATTAAAAAAAACAAAAAAAACAAACACTTGAAACACTGGTATAAACTTAACATTACAATCAGTTACAAGTGTGCAAACAGACATCGCACCTGCATGCCTACAACCACACACTGAACCCTCTCAGCGCTATCCGTGCTCTGCTCTCTCTATCGTCAGTGTCTCCTCATAGAGCTGCTGTTAATAAGTATAACAGACAGAGGGACAAATGAATGTAACGATTGTGCTTACACAATGGGACCCTGTACCTCTTACTGGAATTCACAGGCTCATACACAGAGGTTAATGCATGAGAAAAGTCAGACACAAACCTAATGGGCTGCCAAACAGTTGCCTGCCCAGAAATGTCTTGGAGGTATGAGGTGTGGACATCTTCATGATCTTCCTTGTAGCCTATACCAGGCTAAGAATTTGAGCCTTGAATTTGACTATTAGGTTTCCAAATCAGCTGTTACTACCATGACACAAGGATGGCATAATATTCTTCTGCAAACCAAAATGAAATGAAAACAGACGTGTGTGTGTGCTCTCTATCTCAGGTCGCTGTGTATATGAAGCTCTAAATATTCATAAAAAAGTGATACCACACATGACACCAGTTTGTTGACTGACTACGGGACATTTGGATACAGAATTTGTGATATTGAATGGAAACTGTCAGCGCAATGTTTTCTCTGGCACATGGCCGAAGCAGAATATTGCTATCTCCCATCCTTAACAGCTGGCAAATAGGGGGGTAACTAAGTACTTACTTAGGGTGCCCAAACTTTTGGACCAAATTCACTGTTCAATTATTTTCTATTTTTTTGTTTTATAAAATAAGAAGAACATTTGTAGATTTAACCTTTAATGTCTGTTTGCTGAAGGAGTCATATTCACTTCTGTTCAACATATGTAATTTTCACAGGAGGTGCCCACACTTTTGCATAACGCTGCATTTGAGATCTCACAAAGACTGGGCCCAATTCCAGACTCCCAAGGGAGGCAGCATCTTTACCCAACTGCATTACAAGGTTACTTCTATACTCTGCACATATGAACTTACCTTTTTAATAAAGTGTGTTTGACAGATGCACAAGAACACATACTGTAAGCACACACACACACACAAATACACACACAAACACCTGCCCAGCCACGTTTCCAGGAAAAACCCCCATCATCAAGAGCCAATAAATCCTAATGGCCAAATAAGCTCTTGTGTCCCAGATTGTGCTGCCTGGTAGCTGCAGTTTCTTACCAGCTCTACCTATTGGGGGTCTCATTAATTTAAATGGTACATGACAATATCAGTTAGCCTTCCTATTGCAAGTCACAATTAAAACCCCCATATCTAAAAACCTTGAGGCATCTGACCTAGACAACATAAAGATAAGTAGTTCCCGTGTGAAATGTATATTTTCCACGCTGTTTTGTCGTGCTAAATAAAGACATGGAAGATAAAGAGGGGAGGATGAGTACGGCTAATTTGGCCTTGTGTTTCACGGTTACACTTGAGCATCAGCAGACACACGGTCATGCCGGTGGGCCCATGAAGTCCTCCAGCTACCAGAGGAGACACCTTTACATCTCTGAGCGTGTTAACGGCTGCCAGTTAGAGCCCCGGCTGCGGCGACCAAAGCACGACTCTCCGCATGTCCTACTTCCTAACATCCACATGTGTGTTAAGTCTGTCTCATAGGATTAAAAATGGCACGTTTTGTGCTCACCTGCCTGGTGAAAGAGAAGACGGAGCCCACTTCCCTTCTCAGCTAACCGTTGGCTCGTCCCCGTGGTTAGAGCCGAGCGGACGGAGGGCAAAGATAGCTTTGTTTGATACCGGAGAACAGCCCACACACAGAGAACGGAGAACGAAGGACTGGAGGACCGAAGAGATGAGACCGTCCTCAACCCAGATTCTTCTGAGACTAGCTGGTTCTCCGCCACAAACGCGGGTATAAACGAGCGACAGACAGTCCGTGGAGGGATCTCGCCTTTCATAAAGCCACGGGGTTGACTCTCGTCATCACGCACGCCCACGTCCGCCCGTGACGTCGAGGACCTGCCTCTCGCCCAGCCTTCGAACCGCGGCTCAGCCAATCAGCAGCAGTCTATCAATGACACAGCCCTACCTCCCTCCGCCGTGTAGACCCATAGTATAGACCTCAGTGCCTGCAACAGCTTTTGTAATAAAAAGCGCTCCTTGCATAAGCAGCGCTTTTTTTTTTGCTGTTGCTTAACCAGGCAGTTGACTGACCTCTAAAAATATTAATATACGGTCTTTCTGCTCGTCTTCCACCTTCCAAGCGCCTCTAGGTATATGTCCTCCACCACACTGCCATCTGATGGTTGTGTAATTGCACTGCTTTTATCGGCCTACATTCACACATGGTCGGACCGGGTAGTGATCCTGACATAACCCAGTTGGCACGAGGTTGCACTGCAGAGCCAAACCAGCAAAGCAGCTAAGTATATTGATCAGAGTACTGCTCTGATTCTTGAGATACTTGTAAAGGGACATTCATCCACCACTGCCAACAAGTGTCAAAACGTTTGCTGTGTGATAAGGTTGCATTATATATTGTACATTTTTGGCATATTAAGCTTTTATTGATGGTAAACAAAAGGTTGCTGCATGGTATCAAATACAAGAGTTGACATTTTGTAATAAAATATGGTATTTCGCACTGGTATTTGAGATATATAAATCAGGAGTCAAAGAGATTGCTGAATCAAACCATATCCCAGACTTATTTAACCTGAACCATGAATGTTTTTTACTAAGGTACATTCTCACATACTATGTAGGAAAATTCACATGTTCATTCTGCTTTTTTTTTAGCTCAAATAAGTCTTTATCAGTCAGATTCTGCATCTCTGATGGAGTATGATAACATTAAGGCTGTAGTAATTTGGTGAAATGATGCTTGGAATATCAACCACCTAAGTATAATGATAGTCATTTTTCCCACTTGGGGACAGAGAAACATGGCATGGCACGTTACCAAACAACTGACTAGGCCATTGTTAGGAGCAACATCATCATTTATTTTGAGTCTGTCTCAGAACAAAAAGACCGGTAGGCCCAAGATGAAATCCCTGTTTCTTCCAGACTCTGTGCATCAATGTGAATGTTTCAGTTAATAATTAGCTTGTGTTGACTTACTAAACTAAATGTGTTTCACAATAAGCCTGATATAAGCACAGTCAATATAAAGTAATTTAACCAAGGTTGTAAAACCAGATTCAAGAAGGAGGCTCCAGGTTAGATAAATATTCAAGTGTCACATTGAGGTTTTTTTAATTTCAGTTTGTGCTGACGTGCATACAGTATTACCAAATACATTAGCAATTTAGCAAGTAATCAATTGATTGTTCAGTGCATAAAATGTCAGAATACAGTGAACAATGCTAATCATTAATTTCTGAAGCCTAATTAAACATATTATAATTGCTATTTTAGTCTTATCAAAACAAATACGTAAACATTGAGGTTTTATTTCATAGAAAACTGGGCGAAACTAGCGAATAATGAGATCTGAGAAGCAGGTACCAGTGAATTTATTTGGGCATTTTTGCTTAAACACAACTCAAACAATTGTGTGTGTGTGTGTGTGTGTGTGTGTGTTTATCTTACAAAGGCTACTTTCCATGTAAAGACTGCGTCCCCAACTGGGAGCTGATCTTTGAGTCGGTGGTTAGGGGTTAGGGGTTAGGGGTTAGGCAAGCACTGGTTATGGTTAGGCGAAGGGTAAGTCTCTAGGGAATGAATGGAATTCTATGTAATGTTCCCAAAAGTGACCTATGATGTGTGTGTGTATGTGCGTGGGTGCAGTGGCAATTCATCAAGCGTGAGCTTGATGAATGAGTTGATGAAGGACAACAATTAAGATTTGCTGTGTGTGTGTGATGTCATTCGTGATGACGGATCACATGCTGAGCTGCATGGATTCCCTGATCAGCCCGACGAGTGATAAACAATAAATTGTGGGAGTTCAGTCAGGGACACTTATGTCAGGAAACTGACCGTTTATAGCAAATGTTTATAGATCTGACAGGGAGGTCTCTGCTGTTTGGACAGGAGCAGCTGATGTAGCTGATGCAGGTGCAGCTACTTTATATACAGTTTGATAGTTTAGTTCAGCCATTCACAACCTAGGGGTCAGGCCCCTCCAAAGGTTCTCAAGATTAATCTGGGGAGTTGTAATATTATTGGGTATTGATTTTTTTTTTTCTCTAATCTTTTATTAGTGAGAAATATTGGATAACTTGATCTCTTTGGGCCTTAAACTGTTATTTAAATGAAACTATCTGAGAACGTCTCATTGGTGGGACAACTGACAACTTAGAGAAATATAACTGAAATATGACAAGTTGTTAAGTATTGTATTGTATTGTATTTTATAAGCTTATATTGTTTTTAAATGTAAAATCACAAGTTAAAAAGTAACTACAGCTATCAAATAAATGTAACGTGGTATAAAGTATGATATTTCTCTCTGAACTGTATTGGTATATAAGTATAAAGTATCACATACATGGTGCAAGCAAATTTCACACGTCCCATTTGCTGACAAAACATTCTTATTTTAGTTTTTGATGTGTCACAGTTTCTGTACTGACTGAAACTCTTGCCAGTTCACTTACTGTTGGTTGACCCACATTTTTTTTTTTTTGCTTCTCTGTTATCTGGATGCAGAAGGGAAATGCAGTGAAGGGACACATTAAAAAGGAGAGCTTGCAGCTGTTGACAGCATCTTTAATCAGCCGACATCACAAAGGTCTTACCGTACTGTACATAATACTGCGGCACTTAGAGTCAGCATGCTCGTAGATACTGAGGAACCAAGATAAAGCCTTAATTCAGCATAAAAGAACACACTTTCAACAGTCCTTTTGTATCTTCACAGTACCGCACAGACTCACTTTTCCAATCTGACCAGCTTAACGTAATCTTTCAAAATACAAAAAAAGAGAAATCTTTGAATAGTCCATTTAAATTCTGTGAAGAACTGTTACTAAACATAATGTTAAACTGAGTAACATACAGATTTCTTAAACAAATATTCAATTCTGGTCCTAGTCCATCACCCAGTTCAGTACAGAGGAGACCAATACAACATAGGATATATAACTATTCACTATACATATATACATACACACTGGTTTCCATCGGCGGTGTATCAGGTGCAGGTATCTACAGAGCCTTAATTTCAGGCGCATATAATACATAGTCATAAAATTGTAGTGCAAGCTAATTCCACATCACATATTTGAGGACAAACATGCTTTAGTTCATTTCCTTTTTTTGTGTGTGAGTGTGCTGCGATTTTTTTCCGTGCTTCTGTGTGTGTGTGTGTGTGTGTGTGTGTGTGTGTGTGTGTGTGTGTGTGTGAGAGTGTGTGTCAGAGAGAGAAACGAAGTGTATTAGTGTTAAAGCTAGTGTCCTTGTGTGCTCAGGTCAGTGGATTATTGTAAGCCTCTTCACTCCTTGTTGGTTGTTGATCCTTTTTGTCTGACGATAAAAGCTCAAGGAGACTCATGTGTTGCCTCATTGAGGACACACACACACACACACACACACACAAAAAAAAAAAACCACACTAGATTGATGAGAATTTTACCCAGGAAGTTCTTCTTCAGTCTGTAAATCCTTTTAATCCAGAAGCAGTTGCAAGATGCAGTTAAAGAGCGCAGTGAAAAATAGAAAAAAAAAACTTCTAGCTTCTGTTTCTTTACAGTACCTACATTATGTGCCAGATGGCAGGATGTCATGTTTTAGTGAGGAGTAGTTTGGGGGGGGGTGGTGTTGCATTTGTGTGTGAGTTGTGCACGTGGGCTAGTGGAGGAGGAAAACGACCGAGAGAATCTTGAATCCTTAAATCACATTCTCAAACAGCTGCATGGAGTTCATGATATTCTCGTCCTGGAAAGAAAAGATAAAAGACAAAAACATTTGTCACCAGAAGTCTTAAGTAAACAATTCTTAGGTAGATTTGTTTAAAAGTTTAGACATAATACTTTTGTTTTTGTTTTTTTATCAAGTGGCCAATGTTAAAATGTAGTTTGCAGTCAAGTCTTGTGAAATTGAAAAGTTTTAATATGTTGAATATGTGCAGTAAATGGCATGTAGAGCACAGGAAAGGCCTGATCAGACTCACTGAGCATATTAAAAACTTTCTCCTTTTTGTCTAGAAAATTAGCTCTAAATTCAGTATCAGTGATTATGAATATAAATCTTCCACCATGTCCTGTTGATAACAGCGGGCCTGGAATTTGTAATTCTTCTTGGTATAGAAGAATAGCACATACACACTCATGTCACAACAGCTGCAAAGTTGCAGCAAATTAACTGACCAATGTTTGAATTTGCAGTAAATTAAACACATGGATAATCTCAAACTGAATATTCGGTTATTATCTATTAACCCCATTTGAGTCAGAACTCCACTGATGTTTACAGACTACCAAACACAACATAGGTGAGCCCACATAGTTTAATCTCTCATGAAACCAGCAGCAAAAAAAATCCCAAGTCTCCAAACAGCTTGTACATCAACATAACTCCACAGCAACAGCAAACATTTGCCTCATAATACCCACACCTATCCATTACGTCAGAAGGTAAAATCTTCCACTGTAGCCTGTAGATGTTAGGTAGAATTGTTCACCTTTTGCAGCTGTAACGACCTGTTTTTGTTTTTTAGCTACAATTTGGCAGAAAACACACAGAGACATGTCTTCAGTGGAATTGTGACTGACATCATCGTGAACAGCAGTCATGTAGATTCATGCAGGTTAGGTCTGCTGACTCACCCAAACACAAAGAAGCAAATAATAACCTAAGTCTTGCACGAAAATATTGTTTGATATCGTGTATTTGAAAGAAAAAAAATGACGTGTATGTATCATGAGTCATTTTCACCGTCAGTGTTTTATTTAAACTTAAATTCTCAAAAACCAAATTCAGCCTGAGGCGTAGTCTCTCAAAAATAAAACACTAAACCTTACTGAAGCAGTGCTGAAAATATTACATCTTTAGCTGAACAAAAAAAAAAAAAGGATTTAATTTAATGATGCAGTAAACCTCAACATGAAAATAGACTATTGTGGTTTCTATCGATCACAAAAACTACCACCAACTATAACGGGATTAAAGGTGAATTGATTTAAAAATAAGCGCATTATAATAAGAAGGGAAGAGGAAGGCTGTGGATATGATTCAGGAGGGAGAAGGGAAACATGAATGTGGATAATCTTAGTCAGTGCCTGATTAACCAGTGACACTCTGTTGTCACTGAACCAGGGTCAGTGGCTTGTTGGGCAGTATTTATGTGCATGAGTAACTGTGACTTTTTGAAAGTGCTGCTCATCTGTTTGTGTGAGCGAGTGGGTGAAAAAGTGTGAGTCACCTTCTGACAGGTCTCAATGAACTCTTCAATGGTCACTACACCATCGCGATTTTTGTCCATTTTCTGTGAGGAGAAGAAAGAAGAAAGAAAACAGGACACATAAAGACAGCATTGTTTTGGTATTTTGTCATTTTCCTAAACTTGTAGCACTGTACACTTTTTATTTGTGTGCGATCAGAACCTGGAAGAACTTGTCCACATGTTCGGAGGGCGCTTCATCTCGCACACTGGGGTAGGTGTATCTCCCCATCATGTCATAGATTGACTTCATGATCGCCAGCATCTCCTGAAGAGAAGAGGACGGAAGTGAAAGAGTTTAACTATTATAACTATTTGTTGTTTTCCACCCACGATAAGTTCAAATGTACAAAGCTCTAAGCTACACCACATGAATGAAACTAACTTTACGGACACGGACAGAACAAGATTAAACATGGCATCTCCCATGAATGATACAGCACAACCAGAAAGACACTTACTTTGGTTTGAGTTGAAATTGCAGAGCATAGACTTAACATTACATTACCCTGAATATAATTTAGAAAAGCCAGAATGTAATGACACATAGATGATTAATGCTCATTTCATTTCATTTCAATTTAACAAATTATAAAATGTTGGAATTATACGTTGAGTAGACCAACTTTTCATTGTCAAAAAGTTGCGTATCCGATAACCCACATGTACCTCTTTGGTGATGTAGCCATCTTTATTAATGTCGTAGAGGTTAAAAGCCCAGTTGAGCTTCTCAGTGACTGAACCTCGGAGCAACACTGACAGGCCGATGACAAAGTCCTCGAAGCGGATTGAACCGTTTCTGTCAATGTCAAAAGCGTTGAACAGGAAGTGAGCGTAGGTGGTTGCATCTGTGGGAAAAAACGGGAAATGTAAGTAGTGCACGCTAACTTCTCGACTACACCCTGTCCTCAAGCTTGATGCGGAAATAGAACTATTATTTTGACACAACCTGCTGCACTTCAGGAGTCGAATTAGGAGCTAGGAACATTATGGGAAACACTTAACAGGGGTCAGAGGGGTGTTAGCTACTTTATCTATCATAGGTTGTGCTGAACTCTGTTTGGTGCATTTAACTTCACTGCAATCTGTTATAATGTAGAATAACGTGAACTTGGCTGTTGATTGGGAAGAGCTCTTTAGGGAGACAATGTTCAATTCATACTAATCCCTACAATTTTGTTCAATGTTGTCTTTATAACACTGGGGCTTTTACAAGGTTAATGACTGAGTATACTATATATAACAATACAGTATAGTAATGACTATAAAGTATTTAAAACTAGCTGCACATCAACCAGCTACAACAGTAAGAGGTTGCTTATATATTTATGGACCAGTAACAATAATCCAATAATATAATCTACTAATCTAATATAATGAAAGGAGGCACTCTATAGTGCTTTTACTTTTGATACTTTAAGTAGATTTTGCTGAAAATATTTCTGTAGTATGATTTTGAATGCAGATCTTTTACTTGTATTTTGTAAAATTATGTATTATTACTTTAACTTAGGAATTTACTTCTTCCACCATTGTAATGATCCAAAATATTAACTATTTTTGATCATGCAAGAAAATGAACCAACTCTGAAACGATCCATCCCCTAATAATTTATCATAGTCTCTAACAAGACAGAACAGGAGAGGAGAGATTGTTTTAACATCTAACCTCCTTGGGGAAAGAACTGAGAATAGATGGACTTGAATGTCTCCTCATCGACCAACCCACTGGGACACTCCTGCTCGAGAGAGGTAGAAAAAAAGAGATATATATTAGAATAATTCAAATCTATATAAAGCATAATGATGGCGGAAAAGCAATTAAGACCGTCTCAGCTGCCGGCAGCCAGACGTACATTCTTAAAGCCTCGATAGAGAGACTGAAGCTCCTTCCTGGTGAACTTGGTCTGAGCCTGCAGCTGGTCCAGCCCCTCCGGCTGGTGACGCACCGTCGACAGCTCCAAATCACTGTCGCTGCTGTCTGTGGGAGAAAGAGAGCGGGACAGAAAGGGGTGGATAGACAGACGGGAAGAGAGAGAGAAGCAGGAAAGAGAGAGAAGCAATGTAGAGAGAGAGAGAGAGAGAAAGATGGAGAGAAAAAGAAGGAGGATGGGGCAGACATTGAGTGTGTGATGCAGGTCAACATTTGGGGATGGGTGGGATCACACATTCAACAGGGAGGCATTTGTTATAGAGGAGGCGGGGAGAACGTGTGAGCTTCAGAGAGAGGTTTAGCAAAAAACTGCAGAGGAGCAAAAGGCAGGCAAACAAGGGAGTAAAAAAGAAGAGGAGGTACTTTCTTTATGGTGGAAATTTCACCAAACAAATATCGTTTTGTTCTTTAAAAAAAAAAAGAAAAAAAAAAAAAAGCCACTGCAGAAAATCTGAATTTGAGAAAATCAATTAAAAACGACTTTTTTTTTTTTTTTTTTTACTCACAGAGCAAATCACAAATACACAATCAAGTGTCATGGTGTTATTGGTTTCGAGTTCACACACACTAAGAGAAAGCACTGCACGGCTGGGAGAAGGAAAACATTCAAAAAAAAAAAGGAGGGAAGTTTTCTCCAAGTATAGTTTGGGTTTCTATGGTTACCATACTCACCATCTTTACACAGAGAGAACAGAAGAGGAGGAGGGGTGTTGACACCAAGATGGAGTGAAAGAGAGTAAATGGAGAACAGTGGGAGAGTTGATAGTAAGAGGAAGAAAAAAAAAAACAAAGATAACAAGTCAAGTCACTGAGTCACTGAGAGGATTGTACAGTGAGCGCTGAGCAAGTTATTCTGATTAAACATCCAGAGGAGACATAATATACTGTGAAACATCAACCAAAACAGACTAAGAGTTGAGGCAGGAGGTGATCCACTCTTATGTAATATTGCATTGTTCCTTTAGGGTTCATTTAAAACAATAAGACAGTGCAGTCCCGCACAAAGTGAGAAAGAGACAGCAGGAGACGACCTCTGACCTTCTTCACCAGATGAATTCTCCCATTGAGAAAATGGGACCATGTGTAAAATCAGAAGTAAGTCTCCTATGTTTCTATTGTAAACAAATTACTAAGTGATGACCAAACTATATATTTTTTTCATTTAGCATGAAATTTATTCTTAACCTTGGAAACAATATTTTGACAAAAATCTATCTTGTATCTACATTTAACATCACTTCTATGTAATGGTGCACTCATGTCATATTATCATAACTGGCTTGACCTACTTTTGAATGTGAATTTCCAAGGCATAATTAAAACAGGGAAACTCACATACATCAGATGAAGACTGACCGATACATTAGTGGGCTGATTTCTTCAGCTCATACAAATCTCATTGCAGATAAATCAGTATTGGTGTTTATAATGGCAGATAAGTAGGAAGAAATGAAAGTAATATAAAGCCACAGATAAGTGCTTCAGCTATTTTACTGCGACCAGTGTGACTCCACTGTTGGCAGCTAGCTAAAGCCATGGCTTGTGAGTGGAAGACAGCTAATGAGCGGACAACATAATGGTGTTAATATTCTGCCAAAACGACATAATGGCAAATATACCTGCGACTTGCATGTCTGAACATTTTAAAGATGTGACACAGTGCCTTTATAGAATTAACGCTAACAGCTTAGCTAAAGTCTGACCATCACATTTCAAAGCAAACGGCTAGAACTGGTAATATTTAGGGGATTATCAGACCAGCTGAAAAACCCTAGAAATGAACGTGTGCACACTGAGACAAGTAGATGATAGTGAAAGCTGTTTCAGACACTCCCCATGCTCCCCTCCGGATCCGAATAAAAAAAACATTATGTCTGTGTTTCTGTTTACTGACAGGGTAAGGTTAGGGAAAGATTGTGGCTTTGATGAGTGTTGTGAACTTTTTCTGTATTAAACACGATCACAATCTTTCCCTGACCTTAACAAATGCTGTGAGTCCCTAAACACAACCATAAAAAAGGTTCATAATGCTGCCGTCACTATCAGTGGATATTATGGCGGGACACAAATAGTTGTCAGTGATAAATTCAGTATTAACATTTTTGCAACTTGTGAAATTTGTTAACCAACATTATAATAAAAGAACATGCAATCAGTCTGTAACCTTCTTTCTAAACCTATTTGCTGTGTTTGTTAGTTGTGTGTAAGTGTTGTAATGTATGTACTGATCGGTTAAGATGTCGTGAAACGAGCAGTAACACTTTGTTGGTGCTGGTTGTCGAATATTACCAGCCCTATTCTTCAAAGTCTAATTCATTTTTCCATAATAGCCTTTGAAATTATCTCGCAATCGAATCCCATTTAAACAAAAAAACAACTTTATTATTTACATCCTTTGTGGTTGTCTCATCTTTGTTAGCACTTCGACTCTTCTCATGATTCATATATATGCAGACGACATTCACAAACAAGATTAAAGTAAAGGAAAGTAAAAGCTCTCCATCCTCCTCCTCCTCCTCCTCCTCCTCCTCAGTGCCCCTCTCCCTGGTTGTCTCACCGGTCTCGGTGATGTCGATCAGGCCCAGCAGGTGCATGAGTTTGAGGAACATGATCACCAGGCAGACGATCCCAACTGTCTGCAGACCCTCCGTCTCCCACCTCACACTCATCTTCCCCTCGTCTTCTATCTTTTCTTCCACGGTCCTTTCTTTCCTTTTACCCTCTACTACATTATCGGTTTTTCTACACACCTCTCCTTCAGTCCTCCCTTCCCGTCTCCGAAACAGCGTCACTCACTCATCACTTTTTCTGTCACAGTTTTTTCCCGCAGTTTCTGTTACTCTATATAAGTCTCTCCTTCCACCTTGTTAATTGACTGCCTTTTTCCCCCCGTGCTCTCTCCTGCTCTAATGGATCTTTCAGGATATTTTCCTCAACTAAGAGCAGGGTCTGACGGTCTTTTTTTAAGGTCAAATGGATCAGATTATTGCTGTAAAAATGCCTTCAAAGAGCGAGCGAGAGAGAGACAGAAGGAGAGAAAAAAAAATCTGGACCAATACGATAATCCATGGAAAATCCAAGCAAATGAAAAGCAAGCTCAGATACTCTCACATCACATTCTTTTTTTGGCAAAAGCAGTTGGTTTGGGATTCCTCCAGTGTAAATTATTCCTCTAATGGACGACAAAACTCTCATCAAAGATCCAGACGACGTCCAACATTTATCCACTGAGCGCTGACTGAGTGACTGAACTCCTCTATATCCTCCCTCCATCTCGCATCCTAGTTTCTGATAATTAACCTGTGAACTCCTGAGGAACCAGGGGAGAGCTACAATTCTCCCATTTTCATCAAAACAATTACATAAAAGACAGCGAACACGTCGAGGCACTGAGAACCGCAGCTTTAAATGGATTGCACTAAAAGAGGTTTTTAACTCTTTTTGCTAAATGTGACATACAGAAAACAATTTGCCTTTAAGGAACCAGAGAGGGGGGTGGCAAAGGTCAACAGGTGTCCTGAATCCCATTTCCCCAGTCAGCTCTGTGATCCACTTTCTAATTGTTCCCCTGACTCTCCTGGGGTCCGTAACACAGATTTAATGCTGCATTAACTCAGTGGATTCCTGTCACACTCTCATACTCATGTAATAACGGGAAACAGCGAGCAAACGCTCCCTCGGGTCCTGTGACACTTGTTCAAAACTCATTTCATTGTCTCATCTTGGAGGAGAGGCTGCTGCTTCTCCGTAGTGGAGACTAATGAAACAACAGGAACAGAGACGGTGCGCAGGCACACGCATTAAACTGAGATTTACAATGTGAACAGGTAGCCTAACGTCATCCCACAGGGAGAAAATTCCTCTTTCTCTCTATTCACAATTAAGATCCTTTGCCCCACAGATATGGTGCCCCACCAAGTATGTGAAATATTTACCCAATCTCAAACAGAGAGAGAGAGAGAGAGAGAGAGAGAGAGAGAGATTGACCGAAATAGATAATCACCACAAAATTTTACTTCAGTACTTGAGTAAATGCACATACAGCATGTGGCCTGAGAGGGGAGACCACTTGCTGCTGGTCCTTAAGCCCGTTGCTGTGAGTGCACAGTGATAACTGAAGGCAAGTCAGCTGAACATAACAACATCTTTATCAATTTATTTGATAACTTTAGATCTGTTTCGCGCTCACTCTGACTGTCACTGTGGTCTACACTTTCGAGACCTTGTGTAAACAAAGTCATGCTCACGATCCCTGAAGTGGAAAGCAGGGCTAACATCCGGTCATCCTCTTTGCCTTTCTCATCTCAGAGAGCAAAAGAAAAAGATGTATGATGTATTGTTACATGTTTAGATAAGACTGTATTTGATCCCGAGGGGGAGACTCACAAGGGGGGGGTCATGTGGCGTTATGGTTATCAGAGGAGGACCTAAATGCAGACACGCACAAAGGCAGGTAAATGCAATAAAGGCACTTTGATAAGTGAACAAAAGCTGGTTTCCAGGCAGACGGGTGGATAAACAGGAGTTCAGGAAGGCAGGGCAAGAAGGAAACTAAACTCAGGTGATCTAAACTCAGGTAGCTAAACACAGGGTAATACTCGAACATGTACAGGAACAAAAGCCAGCAACCGACAAAGGCTGACAATAAACACTGTGTGGAGCTAATCAGGAGACTAGAAACAGGTGTGTAGGTTGGCAGGGAAACTCAGGTGATTACTAACAGACATCAGGTGACAAAGAAAAGTGATGGGGAAAAAAACACAAAAAACACAAAGGCAGGAAGTAAAGCCACAACAGACACATAAGAGAAGCAATTTCAAAATAAAACAGGAAATAACACAGGAAGGAGTCCAGGAAGTCACACAGGGGTTGATCATGACAGAAATACTACTTGTAAATACTTTCCTTTAGAGATACCACTCATCAGTCGGTACATTATGAAGATATTCAGAGCATAATCTACTCCTCGAACTTGTTGTAGTATTTCAGACTATTAAAGTTAAAACTGTTTAATGATTTATGCTAGTGGATATTTAGGTGCTAAGGGTGAGTTTTTGTTTAAACATCTGCCTCAGGGAAGCTATTTACAACCACTGATAAAGATCCCCCTATGGGCATGTGTAGGGGGGCAGCCGGAGGTAACAGAGGTAGATAATTGGTAATTTATATGTATATATTAACTGTCTTCCTTTGAGCGTGCTGAGCTTTAGGTCACACTCAAGGTTGGAGTCAGATGGGAAGGAGGAAGCCAGCGGAGCCAATCAGAAGACGACAAAACGCACGTGCACATTTCTTTGTTTGTACTTGTATAAATACACTGGATCAGGGAAAGTTAGTTTGTCAGACTGTGGACTGACCAACACTTGTTATTGGTTAGGAAAAGGCACATCTGATCCAGAATTCTGTAATTGTTCATTGCTTGCTGAAAAGATTCACTAAACAATTTGAACTAAATTCTTTGGTGTGGACATTCACCGGTCTTTTGAGTATTTTGAACACTGCACTCACCCCGTGGGGGTGAGAGTTTTTTTCTCTAAACAGCAAAAGCTCCGTCAAACTGTAGAACAACTCTATGCTATTCTCTCAACCTAAGCAAGGAATAGTAGGGATCTTGTCTTTATGTGTATTGTGTTTATTATTGGTAAAAATTTTGTTTTTTTTAAATCTTGGGTTCGTAAGAGTTTTTCAAAATGCTTTCACTTCAGGTTCAGAAACTAGATGGAAGGTTGTTTCTATTATCCTGGTAGAAATAAATGGCTAAATGCAGTTTTTGCCCATAAACGCACATTATAAGAAATCGGTTAATTTATTTGGAAAAAAAACAGATGAACAAATGAAACAACTTTTTTCCTTCCCATCTCTCTGTTCAGTATATTGATGTTATTCACTAAAATATCCTGCACGAGAGTCAAATGTGGAGTAAAAATACCAGATATCGGTATCAGAGAGCCTCAGAATAGGGCTCGTACATCTCTAAAGACAAGGCTACTTCATGGCATTGATGCCATCCCAAAATAGGACTGAGCTGGACTGAACCCAAAATCGACATCAGAGCAGAGAGGACCAGAGTGAAACAACAATCAAAGGCCAACGGTTTCATCTGAGATCAGATCATTTAACTGGATTTTAAACACGCACACATGTGTGGACAAACGAATTCAAGTCTGTGCACACACAGTGAGTGTGAAGTTGTGCATTTATTTTGTAGAGCAAAATCTGAAGGATCATTTCTTCAGTGCTGATGATATAAATAATGCAACAAATAAACTATTAGAGCTTATTGACCTGCTGACTGATAAAGGGCATCTAATGTACCGCTGCTAAATATGGAAATTCTGAGTGCACAGTATCAAAATGGATTTTAATGTGTTTTAAGACATTCAAAAATATGCTGCTTAAATATTGATTTGTCTGATACACACATCTTACGTTATATTAAAATGAACATCTTTCAGTTTTTAGTTTAAATTGTAAATAATTAGCTACAGGGCTACTTGTAAAATGTCAGCTCTTCTTGATGTCATTACATCCTCCTTGATTCCCAGAAATATTACTAAGCACATGACCACAGTATCCTCAGTAACTCCGACCCTGATGGAGCTGCAGATCTTCCTTTAACAGACAAGAAATATAGGCAACTACAAAATGCCTCCTAAACTTCCCCAGAACTGAATCAGCACCACAGTGAGAGTCTCGATAACAACTGTGATCATCACAAGGCTGATGTTCAAAGCAGGGCTGCTACAAGTCTTTGAAGAAGAATTCAGATGTTTTACTTAAGTTAAAGATATACAAAAAAGTAAAAGTCATTCATAATCCTACTCCACTAAAAGTAAAGGTACAGAGGAGTTGAGAGTAAAATGTACTTAAACTAAAAGGTCTGGTTCTGGTTCAGAAACATGGCACCTGGAAATTATATTATTATGTACTTTATTGTTAATCTTAATGTAGTAGCTGCTCGAGGTGAATCTAGTTTTAATATGTTAATATACAGTTAATGGTT
Source organism: Seriola lalandi dorsalis (assembly GCF_002814215.2). NCBI lineage: Eukaryota > Metazoa > Chordata > Actinopteri > Carangiformes > Carangidae > Seriola > Seriola lalandi. The sequence continues at coordinate 297,224 of NW_019525082.1, forward strand.
CCCAAACTAGGGGTCGGGTCCCTCCAAAGGGTCACAAAATAAATCTGAGGGGTCATGAGATGATTAATGGGAGAGGGGAAAAAACAAACAACAAAGTTTTGATATTATAATATAATTTTACCTTTTGCTCTTTTGATAATGACTGAATAGTTTTACTTTACCTATATCTTGGCCGTGAACAGTTATTTTAAAAGAAACCACGTGAAATGTGTCTGAAATTTGTGTCCATGACACGACAGCTCCTGCTGCTTTTTTTTTAATAGCAGTTTACAAACTCAGAAGACTGGGAACCACTAGTTTGCTCTATCTGTATTGTACTTCATTAACCGATCATATATTGCTCCAGTTACTCCAGCTGATAAATGTAGATACAAACACCTCAAAACTGTGATTAAGCACAATACTTGAGTAGATGTAGAGTTACTTTCCTCCACTGACTCCTGTTTTAAATCTATTTCTATCCAAAGCCAGTCAGCAAAGAGCGCAACATCTGGACTTTTGAATATCCCAACATGAAGAGAGGTGAACATGTAAAGAAAAGCAAAAGACGCCTTAAACTGACAATATCCGCTGCCAAATAGTTGAAGCAGGTGAGTTAATGACACTGTAGTTAGTAAATTAGTCCCGTTGGGAGATGATGGAGTAATGAAGTGGCAGGAATGGGGATGAAGACATATGAGGAGAAATTCGGAGGCTACTGAGGGATGGCCAGTGTCCTTCAGGGTCCTGGAGGAGTACTCCAGGCTCCATATTTAGGCGGTCTCAGAGAAAGCCTGTTCGATACTGCATGTATAATTGATGTGAAGTAATGCTAAACCGAGGTGTGGGCCCTGCCACAGCAGGAGGAGAAGAAAGAGGAGGACAAGGTTGGGGGGGGGGGGGGGGCACTATTGGAACAACTAAAGATTGGAGAGATTCAGAGGAATGAGGAATGATAAATTATGAAAGGGCATTACTGATGTTTTTGTTGTATTTATTACTTATGATGCTGGGCCATAAGAGAACCACTAATGTGCCAACTGGAGCCTTCCTGCTGTAATTGTCTTGGCAAACTGACTGCAGGCCACTCTGACTGGCTGGCCTTCAGCCCAAACCTTTAATCAAAGGGAACTGCATCATTCAAAGAGCAGTATCTGATGTCTCTTTTACAGTCCCAAATGCACACAGTCTATTGGCCCATCAATGTTTTATGGTATATCCCTTAGTAGGCAAAATAAAACATCCCATTAACCTCTTTCCACTCTGATGCCATAGATTTGCTGACAGCCCAGAATTAATATTACATTTACAAACATCAAAACATACTTTCAAACTAATTCTATTTTATGAATTAATTCTATTCTATTCTATTCTATCTATTTCATTTTGTTTGTTCGGTTGTTTTTTCTACCTGATTACTTGGTAGAGAGTTGACAGTGATCGAGGCGAGAGAGCCAGGAGAGATGATCCGCAATAGTGATCCCTAGTCGGACTGAAAGCGGGGGGCATTGTTTCTACACGGTCAGCCCCATAGACCACTTTTCCACTCTTTATTTTATTCATTTATTTTTACAGGGGCAATGTACACGGATCACAACAAGTCCTCCAATCTGAATGACAATATAGCTCACCACCATTCGTCTCATTGGTCAACACTAGTGTCACTGTAAGCCCAAAACCAACTGTTGTGCCTAGGCCAGCTAAGTTATAACGTGTTATACACCATTTATTGAATGTTTATATAGTGCTTAAACGGGAGCTTAAAGTATCAACTGCAGTAGTAAGTCATAATAAGTACAGTATAGTATAGTAGATAACAGTATCACCACTGCAGGTACTTAGCCAGTAGAGGGGCCTCGGGTGGGCCCTTACCTTCAAACGAGGACATGGGCTCCAGGATGCCAAACTGCTTGAGAACTGCCATGAAGAGGATGATGACCACTCCGATGGCAAACAGCTCCATTCCCTGAATCCCCATGACTGCAGCACAGGGGGAGCCCGCTCAGGGCCAAGCCAACACGAGAAGGCCTGGCCTCAGGGAGGAAGGAAGGAAGCCCAGGCTGGCCCGAGTAATGCGGGGCCAGGCTAGTCAACAACAAGTGTTTTCAACAGAGATGAACCAAGATGTGACAGGAACCAGTCTGGGTGGTAGGTGACTGCATGGGTTTGTTTCCAGGCCCAGGATACAGCACGAGAACCAGGCCAGCAAGCTGGATGAAGGCTGCTCCAATGTCAACACTGATGCTGAAGTGGAAAATATGTGGAAGTCGACATATATGGAAAACCTCCCTCTGTGGACCCATGAGGGAAAATAGGGGTTGTGTCATGAACCATTTATCACAGCGCATTAAAGGAGACGTTTAGAGTCACTTTTCAGTCTTTCTTCCCGCATGCACTCTGAGGAGCTCAGACTGGCAAAGACGCAAGTTACTGCTCATCCTCTTAATCCAAACAGCTATTATCATCATTCACGTCATAGTTTACACTCGTAAATCACATCTTGGTTTTAGATGAAAATGTTGTTTGGGAAAAGCAAACAGTTTGGTGCAGCCTCTGTGTCCATTTTCATTTTCCTACGCTCCCACTAGGCAGGAGAGAGTCCGGTTGAATGCAAGCAACTTATTGAAATACAGAACAGAGAACAGAACATGAAATACTCAAGTCTTCTCATCTTCCATGCCATAAAATGGCAAAATGACATTAGCAGTTGTAGATAAATTACCCCATTATATTCGCCAACCACACAAGCAGTTTCTGAAACCTCAGCTCTAGAACATACTATAAACAATCTGTATCTGCAAGCTGAGGGCAATCCGACTATGTAGTCTCTGCGACATCTGCAATAATATTCACAGTAACAATATTCAGGATGAGACAATCTCCTAAAACAGACCTGTCAGTCAAGATAAAAAAAGCAGACTTCCATGCATAATGAAACCTTGGTAGAACAAAGCTGTACTGTCCAAATAATCCAAAAACAAAAAGTAACGTATTTACTTATGGGACTTGTGACATTTTAAATCAGCTAAGTAACCCCTTGTTCTGCTTTCTCATGCTGTATTTCTCTTGGTAATCCTTTGCTCCACCAAACACCTTTCAGGACGGACTTACAGATAGTTAAATTCGGGTTCTGTGTTGTTGTCCCGCCTGATTCAGTCCACTTCGCTGTTCGTCCAAATCCAGGTCCAGATATGGAAGAGTATGGCTCTGGAGAGAAGGCACTTAGAGCAGCAGCAGCAGCAGCAGCAGCAGCAGCAGCAGCTGTGTCCAGGGAGGGAAATCCTGAGAAACTGAGAGGAGCTATGGGGAATGAAACCTCCTCCCCCGGTGTCTACCTCCTCCGCACATACTTTGCCATCACTCCCCGGTCTCTGCCGCTTTCTGAACGTATCTGTTGCTGCTTGTAGTTGCAACTTTTCCTCCCTCGACTCACTCAGTCAGCACTTGCTCCCAGCCGAGGTTTAAAACTGAAGTGCCCTTAAACCTTCCACCCATCTTGTCCTTCTTGTGGTCTCTCCTTACTCCACTGCACTCCTCCTTTTCTTCGTCTGTCCATCTGATTTGCTTTTGCGCCCTGGAGCTTGCCACCTCCTCCTCCTCCTCCTCCTCCTCTTCCCGCTGTCATTCCATAACTTTGGCCAACCGCAGACTTTCTCTCCTCCTCTGCTCGGTTTCTTCTTTCCTCTAAAAACTGTCCCTTCTTTCTCCACCACATCACCTCTTTGTCTTCTCTCTCTACTTCCAGAGGCTTTGTGTTTGTATTGCATCTTTTTGTCATCTCTGTGATCATTCGGTGTCTCTTTGTGGTCATTTTTTGTCTTTATAGTTGTTTTGCCTATTTTTGTGTTTGCTTTGCCCTACTTCTTACCTTATCATTTTATGTCTGATATTAGTCATTTTGCATCTCTTTGTGATCATTTAGTGTCTATTTTTAAGTTGTTGTGTGTCTCATTTTTGTCGGTTTGCGTCTCGGCCTGCGTCTAATGTTGTGTCTCTTTGTGTTTTCATTTGATTTACTTTCCAACAGGAAGTGCTTCATACAGAGTTTCTGATCCAGGGGCCCTGAACCTGTACTCCATCTATGATACTAACAAGCCAACTACCTATCACCTTCTGACTCTGGCGAAGGGGAGAGGGCAGCCACAGTGATGCCACCCCCCCCTCTCCCAGACAAACCTCAGGCCCTGCCCCCGTTACCCAGATATGTTTAGTGTGGGCATGCACACGTACACACTCGCACACAGAGATCAAATAGCAGGGACACCCCACCTCCCCCGCTCTCTAACTCCTCTGCAGCCCCTCTGCTTTCATCTATGTTTATCTTTCCTCTGCGAACCAAAGACATTCAAGTGTCTGAATGAAGAAGAATCCTGAATGTTATAATATAAATATATTGCTAAATTAGGAATTTCTCAAAATTGTCACGATTCATGAGAGTATGTGCAAAAGTTTAACATAGATGACACGCAAGAACATTATTAGTGTGTGTGAGCATGGGTGTGTGTAAAGTGTCGTCTGGTTGTATGTTGTATGTTTAGCAGGTCAAGAGAGGATAACTGATGACTCTGCACTTGCTAATGCATCAAGATAAGATGAGGAATGGAGATATGTGTGTGTGTGTGTGTGTGTGTGTGTGTGTGTCTGTCTGTCTGTCTGTCCGCGTGTGTGTGTGTGTGTGTGTGTCTCTGTCTGTCTTTCTGTCTGTCTGTCCGTGTGTTTGTCTGTGTGTGTGTGTGTGTGTGTGTATGCATTGACTTGGTTGGAGATAGGAGACACAGATGGGAGGCCAGAGTGAGAGAAATCAATACCTTTGTGGTGAAGTGGTGTTGGTGGCGGAGCTTACCCCCTTTTTTTCTCCTCTTCGTACATTTTATTAGAAAAAAGTCGACCATCTAAGTCAACCATTAATCATAAAATCACAAATCTATTTTCAGTCTCTACTGCTACTGCTGCTTAATAAGTGAGTGTTGGGAGCGATCTTTACGGCGGATGAATCAGCCTGAAGGTCAAATTTACATTTCAGTTGCCAGTTTGTGGGGGAATAGTGGATCAAGTGACAGGCATTCACACACTAAAACACACAACTCACCATGCATGTAGGTATCTCTGTGCATACTGATGTTTTAGGAATGTGTGTGTGTGTGTTTGGATCTATTTATGTGCATTTGAGTTTGTGCTCTTGCATATCGATGTGAGGGTAGTCAGTTTGTGTGTGTGTGTGTGTGTGTGTGTGTGTGTGTGTGCTGGTTCCTCTGGGCAGGCCATTAGGATACTAACAGGTTTTTAAAAGGTAGGCTTGGTGCTGCCTGCTGACACAACAGTCAGTAAATAGGGAGATAGGTCCCAGACTGTTTCCTCGCAGTCAGACACGTCAGCAAAGATCATCAGTCTTCACCACAGTCAGAGAGGAAGACACACTAAGTTGACATTTCAACCTCTTGAATGCATAGACGCCTTTGTAAAAATCATGGACAATAACTCTATTCTCACATGTTTAAACGCAGTGCTTTTTGTTCACTGACAAAACTAACACATCAGGGACTCAGCAATTCAACCCGCAGCCAACTCTCAAAAGTTTCTGAAGGATTTTTCCAGTGCTGGAAGTAGTACCAAGCTGCTTTGTCATATGCTTAGTTATTAGCAACAGACCATATCACACATTATATTATTGGATTATTATTTTTACCACAGAACTTTTGAGTAGCTTAATCTATAACAAGATATGTATGTCATAAAGTATAAAGTCGCATTAAAGTGACATACTCAAGTAATATACAAATACCTCAAAACTACACTGCACTAATAGAAGTTAGTTAGATTACACCAATTAAAAAAACCCTCTGGAATATAAGATGTAATGACGTGTCTAATGTTAGCAGTTAATGGGAGAAGTTATATATATACTACAATATAATTTTTATAATTTTAAGACAAATACCTAACTGCGCATTTATCACCAAAGATGTGGCCACAGTCTACAAAAACAAGAATCCTGTGGATACAAAAAGGCGATATGACTGACGTTGATCTTATCATGTTCTCAATAAGTTTGTGTGTCATATAGCCTAGTTGCAAAATTATATATTAAATAATCTAAATTATGTTTAGTATAATTAAATCTTGACATAAAAACTAATTCTGTCAGTTTTAATTGCAATTAATTAGACATCAATAATTTAGACATATTATCATATTGTTGTGATATCAGTATTCAGTAACACTGAATTATTGTCCAGTGCCATCAATAAGCAGTTTATTAGGGGGAAGAAAGAGTGAAGAAATGAGTGATGAACAGAGAGGAGTGATGGAGTGACAACAGCTAATAATGCGGAGGTGAAACCACATGAATTCCTACCTGAGCGATGGTACCTGGCCGCACTGTGGCCGCAGTGAGAGAGGCAGCTGGGCCGAGAGAGGCGCCTCCTGGCCTCCACAGAGAGAGCAGCCATCACAGCTCCCATAATGCCGATCAACTACCACAGCAACAAGGCTAGCACTGCTAACAAGCTGCTATGAGATATTCTGGATACTGCGGGAAACCCAAAGAGGTCAAACGAGACAAGATCCAAACTTCAAAAGATTAAATGTGAAAGCTCAGTCATGGAGATCAATGCTAACAGAATGCTTTCAATTGCTGAGCTGCTAAGTTTGATTCCTGGCACTAAAAGTCTCAGCTCAGTCTGAAAGAAGGCAAATGAGCAAAGCTTGAAAGTCTGAATCTCAAGTATCGACAAGAGCAACTGCCCGACACTGGCGTAATGTGTGAGTGAGAGTGTGAGTGAGTGTGTGTGTGTGTGTGTGTGTGTGTGTGTGTGTGTGTGTGTGTGTATGTGTGTGTGTGCGTACAGGTGCTTTTGCCAGAGGCCACATTTGAAAATCTGTTTGAGTTTTGTGACACCACGTCACAGAGAGAGAGTTAAAAAAGAGGCAGGGATCAAACAGCTCTGCAGAGCTTCTGACCTTTCACATCACACACCTCCACACCTTTTTTTTTTTTCTTCATCTGTCTCACTCCCTTCCTCTCGTCTGATCGTTCTCCGCATAGAAACATGACTATAACTCCTATACGTATGTCTCTAATAAACTCTTTAATAAATTCATACTCCTGGGTGCTTCTGGAAAACCTAGCAACCATCTGTTGTCTCTCAGGGGTGGGCAAAATGGATAAACTTCTATATATTACGTCATTTCTATCACGCTATCTTGAATTTTGTGGAAAATGTGAGGACAACCCTGAGGACCAAAATGCACTGTGCCAATCAAAACACAGGACTTTCTTACTGGAGAACGCCGGTCGTTTCCTGTGTGAAACCAGTAGCCAAAGTTCCTCAGCCAATCCTACCACAACCAGATTCTCTAAAAACTAAAGATGAAAGGGTCACAACAACAGGTGGCTGTCCCCTGAGCGCAGGGCAGGCAGTTCGATCCCCAGCTCCTCCTGTCCTCGTGCCAACGTGTCCTTTGGACACTTGTAAGTTGCTTTGGATAAAAGTGTCTGCCAAGTGAGAAACTGTAAATGTGTAAATCTCCCAGCAACAGCAGTTGGTTTCAGTTGAACATTCTGTTGCTATAGCTACCACTAACTGACAAGTTCCATGGCAGTTTAACTGACATTCTTTTTCTTTGTGTTGATGATTGGTTTGATGACTTGTTAATTTAGTCTACTGCTAACTAAGCTAGCCACTGTATAATCTTACAGAGGCTAATGTGTTGCTAACACAACACTAACTAACTGTTAGATTAGGGGCTAACTGTCAACATTTTTACTAATTTTACTCATATTGGCTAGAAGTGTATGTTTACCAGATTAGTTACTGTGTTGTACTTCCTATAGAGAACCAAAGACATGGTGCCACATCTGGCCAACGCTGTGTTCCTCTAGCCTCTGTAATCTCATTCAACAGCTCTTACTGGTCTCTCTGAAAAAATGACACTGAAACACGGGGGTTTATTCTCCATATGCTCAGGCAAATTACCATTAAGTACAGCAGTTGCTACACAGAGTTGAAACCTTTGTAAACAAAGTTAAACAACAGTTACTTTGTGAGCAAACGGCAGTTCTGTCTAGTTCCAGGTTAATTTAAAATCTTTCTAATTGTAATCTCTGTAGTGTAAAAACTTATCTAAATACTTGTCTTATCTAACCATATGAAGTGAGCCAAACAACATACTGTTGTTTCAGAAAGTCTCTGTTCTTGCTGTAGTAACAAATGTGAATGGGATTTTTAATAAGGTTTTCTTAGTTCTGGAAAATAACCCAGAAGTTTGGTTTCACTTTCGGCTCTCTATGGAAACTTAATGTTGATTTTTCACTGGTGACACTTTGCTTCTTCCTGGCCTGAGGGATAATTTATGATGTATGATAATGTATGATAATGATTTGAAAACTAGGTTATACTCCCGTGAATCCATTGTTTTTGTTACTGTACTAATTCATTTTACAATATCTTTAATCTAACTCTTGTTTACGGTATCGCTGATTTTTAATCAGTATCAGTACATTTATAGTGCAATACTGTTTCACAATGGCCTCCAGTAACACTCCAACCTGGACTTCACCCTTTATTAGGAGGAGTGTGTTGAACTTGCTTGTTGGCGTCACATGTTTTAAAACAGAAAGGTCCAGATACTCACTTCAGCTAGCTCACTCAGCTCCATCATGGGAGCCTAAAACCAAAGATGGTGGTTTGTTGGTGTCAAGAAAGTAACAGAATACACAGTTGGAAAAAAAAAAAAAAAGCTGTCACTTAGCTGCCAGCAGATGCAAATGCCAAGCATTAACAATGACGACAACAACAACAACAAAACCTGACACTGCTATGAAAATCAAATGAAGGCAAGAATGCTTTTAGCTGTTACAGTTTAGATCTGCATTAGCCTGAAAGTGTACTGAAAGTGGCAGAGAAGTACACAGTTATTATGGACACTACGCTTCATTTCAATCTGGAAGTGAATCAAGTTATACTCACACTACCAACAAAGAGCGGAAAAAAAAAAAGTATTTTGATGACTCACTCAAGGCAAGAAAAGTTTGTGTTATTTGTACGGATTCACACAATTGACATGAAGAGTCTCAGAGAGCTTCTCATGACCACAACAAAACTACACCACCCTCAATCAGGCCATAAAAAGTGGGTAGACCCTTCGGAAGGACCACAAGTATACGGTAATATAATATGAAACAAAATAAAATAAAGATCTTATGCCGCATTCATAACATATTGTAAGAAGATGATGAACTGGTTGACATTGAGAGTGGTAAATGTTTTGAAACTTCACAATCAAAGACTTTCCTATTTGTGAATTTTATGTCAACCATAAAGAAATAGTTCATCACTGTAGCCTTATTTTCAATTAACAGTTATAAGAGTGGTGTAAAGAAGAAGGTGAATTTCAAAGTATATTTCCCAAAATGTTTTTCTTTTTCTTTGATGGTTGATATTTACAGTAATTCTTAGATAGGAGAGTTCTTGGTTGTGATCTTTGAATGCATTGACCAAACTGTTGCAATGAGATGTCGTGTTGTTCATTTCCGTCTTACACCACTTGTGTTGTTTTCATATTATATTTGGTATATTTTGGTTCTTTCCAAGGGTTCGTCCACTTCCTTATCTTTTGTGTCTTCTCATCTAACTCTCGACAAGACAGTGAATAAGTGTATTTCCCAAAATAAAGAACTATTCCTTTAAGATACCACAGCGGCTTTCTTACTTTCCAATCAATTAAGTGATAATAAAGAAAACGATTAGCTGAAGACCTGCAATATAGAATATTCTTGTTCCTCAGCACCGATGTAATATCCACCTCGACCACTAGAGGACAATGGACACTAAGCAACACAGCAGAGCAAAAGACCAGCGCACATTCATTCACTAACACAATCATGATGGAAATGAAACTTGAGAAAACGGATCAAATTTTTCGGACTATTCCAAGACCGTGTATAAGCTTACTCAGCTGCAAACCAATAGGTGGATGCTCTGTGGTTTGTCACATCATCATTTTCTGCATTTCACAGAGAAATGATTGATTAGTAAGAGCCAATACGTGGAGAAGAACAAGCTGCGAAGAAATATTAAGATTGCAGCATTGAGGCCTGCCTATTATTCTCTGTATATTGTACAGGTGATGTCATCATACACACAGGTGGAAATATGGTGCATGGCGAGTGCATGTATTTGTGGATGTGGCTCAAACAGTGAGCCTCCAGGACTTAACACACTGCTGCTGCTTACACCTGCCATGTCTTTTTAATGCTCACATCTTCCCTAACAACCTGCTGCAGGGACTGAAGATGCAAACTTTTCCTCAGATATTGCGCCGAGTGTAAACATGAAACTTCCCTCTCTGAATTCAGTAAACAACACCGCAGATATCTTAATTAGCTGAGAGGCGTCTCCAGTAAAACCTGCTGCAGAAATATAACATTTGGTCATCCTGCTATCTCTGACTCGCACGTTCAGCTGCTGAATTAGTTCCAGTTAAGACCAAACCCAGTCTCACTTCCATGAGAGATAATCTCCTTTCATAAAACCACCTCGGCCAGGCAGGTTCAAAGCCAGCCTTAGCTGTGTAATTAAAACAGGGACTTCTTAATCAAAGCTCATTTTCTCCTCTCCTCTCTGCCCTGGTTGTCTTTTTTTATTATTCTTCTCATTTCTCTTTATCCAACACCCAAATATCTCTATTTTCTCCCCTCCCCTCCTTCTTCCGAGCTGAAGGCAGAGTTAGGTTTCGCTAATGGATCAGTGGAGACCTGAACCCTTACCTGAGCAGGATCCCATTATGGAGATTCAGACTGGGAAGTGGAAAGGGGAGTGTACAATGCAGAGAGGCCAACCAAAGCAGGAAGCAAAAGAGGGCAGTTTATCCTCTGCAGAGAACATTTATCATCAAGTCTCCTTGTCTCCTGTCGACTCTCTAAAGAGGACGAGCAAACGTTGCACCCAGAGGATGTGTTCTGCTCATACTATAGGAGAATCTCAGACATGGGAAACAGCAGGAGATTTCAGACAGGAGAGGACAACGTTTAAAAAAGAAAGTAAAGAGAGGGATAAGTGTGGATAAAGAGGAAACAGCGGGGATGAGGGGGATACTGCTGATTCAGCCGACAGTGGCTGGATGAAGCGATGTGGTCGTTGGATGAGAGGACAGGACACAGGAGGAGGACAGAGGATAGACTTACATCTAATCAATGATGAACGGAAGGACACGCAGACTAACCCAAGAAGGACAGACTGGTAAAAAAGATGAACAGACCAGTAATAAAAATAAAAATCCTGATTTGGACAAGGTGCCACTGATTGGACAAAACCCAATAAAAGTTTACTTCAAAAAAAAGACAGAAGTCTCCTTTCATTCAGGAATAAACAGAAGGAAAAACACACAGGACGCACTTATTGAATCTGAAGTAAAAGTACATCAAAGTAAAAGTATTAGCACAATGTACTTAAAGTATCAAAAGTACCTGCCCGCTGTGGCTGATAAATTCTCGTATTAAACTGCTAATATTAATGCATCAGTGTGTACGCAGCAATTTACTGTTGCAGCTGCTCAAGGTGGAGTTAGGTTTAACTACTTCATATACAGTTGTTCAATGGTTCAGTTCAATAAATTGGAGGGGTCAGGAGACGATCAATGGGTAGGAAAGTAAAAAAGTTCTGCTGCACAAATTTGTGTTTTTTTTGTTTTTTTTTTATCTTCCTGAATCTGTTTTTATGAAATATTGTATAATTGCCTCAAAATGTTATTTAAATGAAACCCATCTATCTGAGATGTTTAGAGGGGGAAAGTCTCTTTGGTGGAAATGCTGCAACTCACAGACATCTGAAATATGACAAAGGACCCCAGGTAAACACTGTAAGAGGTTTTGTATTGTATTTTACAAATGCATCATATGTTTTTAAATGAACAATGTTAATTTGTAAGCTGCAGCTGGCAGATGGACAGTGGAGAAGTGAATGATGAATTCATATTTTGTGTTAGTCATCTGAAGCTGTAAAGTAACTAAAGGTATCAAAATGTAGTGGAGTACTAGTATAAGTGGCATAATACATTAAGTACAAAATTTTACTTAAGTACAGTAGCTACTTAGTTACTGTCTGCTTCAGTATTCAATGACTGAACACTACTCCAGTACCAGTAAATGGACATCCACCTCAATGTTTTTGTTGTAAAAAAAAAATACAGTTTCCATTAATGAAAGCCATTTGACTTCTGAAGACCAGAAAGACCAACAAGCAGCAGAATAAAATAGAAAATACCTTTAACCACCGTCCCAGTGATGAAGCCAAAGAAGCAGCGCAGCAGCTTGGTGATCTCCCTTTCACACTCCGCCCTGCACGAATTCATCCTCTAAACTTTGACCTCCTGGACCACCACCACCAAACAGTGTCAACAACAGGAAAATACAGGGTCTCACAAAACAAAACCAGTCAAACCAGCCCACAAATGGGAAGAGAATAAAAAGGAAAAAGGCTTCAACCAAAATAATAAAGAGACTGGTTTAAAGGGCGCACTAAAAAACTTGCAGAAGTACTTTTTTCTTTGATTTTCTTGCAGTCCAGAGGATGTTTCCTTGGTCTAATGTTGCCTGTCCCGCCTTAGATAACACACTAACACTCCTTTTTAAACTAGTGTCCCAGTTTGCATACAGGTGATGTTCACTCCCTCCTCTTCCTCCTCCTCCTCCTCCTCTTCTTCTTCTTCCCTCCTCTTTCACTTGTTTCTCCCTCCTCTACCCTTGTCGCCCTCGGAGGAGGTGAATTGAATCGCTGTGATGTTTGGTCCGTCCTGAAGCTCTGGTCGCTGTCGTTTCATATGACCGACCCTGACAAACCACAACACACTACACTGACACTTGTTAACACCGCTCCTGTTTCACCCTTCATTAGGCCACGGCGCTGCATGGTCACTGGGACACGCTCGCCCTCTGAAGTTCACCTCACTTTCTCTGGCAGACAAAAGACATACAGACACAAGCCAAGCCGGCGTAGGAATATCTGACAGTTCAGTGAAGAAATCTCACCACGCTACTTCCCTCCCTCCCTCCCTTTGTCTCGCTTCCATATCTAATCCGACTCATGTTACACTTTTCATATTACACTCATTCATATCTCCCCAGTTTGTCTCTTATATGGCTTCATTATCTGACTCGTCTTCCAGGGTGTGTGAGTAACTTCATTTACAGATTAAACTTTGTGCTGAGTTTAATTTCTCACTGTCAAGTGAAAAATGTTGCCGCACCTATCCAGCACAGAGGGCTGTATGTTTGACAGATACAACTACATTTCTGGGTTGGAAAGGAAACAATTAGTTGATCAACAGAAAATCAATATGAAGATGTCACCTTGGGCTCCAAAAAACAGTGATGGGCATTTTGCAAAGCTTCAGATCATCTACTCCACATGGAGTACCTGTGGTGTAAGCGTGACAGCATCACGTTCTGCCAGACATAAACACCTGAACACTTTGTGCTGCAAGTGAGAGCAGTAAAAACCAGTCAGCAAGCGAGGAACAGCCATCAAGATCTATCGTGAGAAGCTTCTGCTGGTGGGAGAAATGGTCTTACAAACAAACTTCACCAAACAATGAAAAAGATCTAAAAACCTAAACATCCACAATTACAAATTCACCATGATGTGTATAAGGAAAATGAGGGTAGCAATGTCCACCTTTATATAATTGATAGTGTTACATAACATCCAGTTTAAAAACACATCTGTAACATGACCGGTGGTGTTGATGAAGGGGTACAGTACCAACCCATCTGACAGGGCTGTTGCACAAAACAAAAAGGACTGAAGCACTGAACTAAATGATCAGGACTGTAGCCAGGACTCTGGGATCATCAGTTCCCTCAACATCCATCAGGAAAATCTTTTAAAATGTTCTGATTACACTATGTTTTTCACATTATTTCTTTATTTGCCTGTGAAATTAAATTTTTTTCTGCATTTTATCCCCTTACGTGATGGTCTAATTGCTGTTTCAAAGCCTCCTCCACACTGCCACAAATATAACTCTGCTGCAGGAATTTAAAAAGCTTTTTTTTTTCTTTTCCTCCTAAAAACATTCACATGAAGCATGGACCTTTATTTCATGTCATTTCTCTCTCTCTCTCTCTCTCTCTCTCATCATTTAACCTCTATATCATTACCTAAGGGCATAAAACAGTCACACATAAAGATACTGACTCTATATAACATGAGAACCATCCATAAAAAAAAACAAAATGTGGAAATCATTAAACCTCCAGAAACAACAACAAGGACATGATTAATCGATTGCCTGTAAACATAACTGACCAATTCGTCGATAAAAACAATCATTAGTTGCACAGCAGGTCAGAATAACATCCCTGTGTTTTCTGTGCCTGCAGACACAGTTTCCTCACTCTCTCTTTCTCCTTCTGTAGTCAACACAAGCATCCTGTCTACATCTGCTGAGTTTATTCTCCACACGCCCTCAGCTGTAGTACTTCACGTCCAGCAGTCTATCAAACTGGGCAGTTACCTGCCCATCCCTGCTCGCTATCTCAGCTCCTCCTCATCTAAACTAAACCACAGCAACTGCCTCAGCACCACCACCACCAACAACACCACCGCTCTCTGATACACATCTCCGTCTCTGTGCTGCTATTTTTAGCTCCTGGCCATTACAGAGGTGAGGGCTTGCCCACCGACAATGCTGAACCTCTCTTGCCTCAGCACTGCTGAGATGAAATAGATCCCATCACAGCCTTGCTTTTCTTTCTCTCTCTCTGTGACTGGTTTTCACTCACTGTGCTCCTATTTCACCTGCACAAAGAGCTCTTTCACCGATTTGGCAACCAAAGACAGAAAAAAAGATTACGTGCGTTAGTGTGCATCAGGGAAAGTTAAAACTACATTTGCAGCTGAGAGCAGCCTCTTCAATTCACTAATATATACTATATATATAGTATATAATATACATATACTAGATGTAGGAAGCCACCGAGCAGATGCAGCATATGCACTACATAAGTACACGATGTGCTCCGGCAATTTTGCATGTTTTTATGATTGTTTACTGTCAACAACCTTGTGCAGTTCAGCACACCTCCCTTCAGTTTTGAGTGCATTAGCTACACACTGGACTGAGTACATGTAATTCAGGCGTACAAGGAATCGATGGGCAAAGCTCTCCCTGAAGCATAGTAGTGATCCCACTGTCCAAACAAAAATCCTGGACCGACAATACCTGAACCTGCAGCAGAAACATGTGTCTCTGCATCTCCACCCCACATTCAGCACAGATAAACAACGTTTGCAGATGGTAAAAGTTCTTTAAAATTAAAACAAATGCAAACAGTTATCTGTTGTGGCCACTTGGGGACACTAAAGTGAAAAGTTGTCTGGTGAAGCTCTAAGAAAAGGGAAAACAACAACAACAACAAAAAGCGATGACAGCACTTAGTGAAGTGTTGCTGCTGGAGCCGAGGGAGGACGAGGAAGAGGAGAAGCCAACCTGATACCAAGTGTGTGTGTGTGTGTGTGTGTGTGTGTGTGCGCGTGTGCGTGTGTGTGATAAACAGGATTGCGTGATAAGACACGAGGGCAGGTCTTATAAGACTGAGTTTAGCTCTCACGTTTCTGTGACCTGCTACAAACTCTCTGTTGCCTCACATGGTGTTTGCTTCCTGATGAATATGGCCTTTATTTAAACAAAACTAGGTATCTATTTCCCTATCTTGGTGGTAAGTGTGATCTCAGTGGATTAAACTATAAGTATACATTAGTGGGTTACAATGCTGAGAGCTTAGCAGACAGCGAGTGCTTTCATTCAGAAACACTTCTTATTCTCTCTCTCCCTGCAGGCAAAAGATGAAGTGCACACAGTCACAGCTGGACCACTGGGTGGAGCACTGACACTAACTCCATGAGCAGAACAGGTCTGGAGCCCGGTCCAAGCAACACACTGGATCCAGAAAGGTATAGAGACAACAGTCAGGAAGTCCTTATGAGCCTTTTAGCTCTGGTTACAATTGATAACACAGCTGGTGTAATTCTGTTGTATGAATCAGGAACCATTAAAACATTTACTGGTACCCAAGTGGAGGTGCAGTGGGGAAAAAAACAAGACTATGGGGAACAAGGGAGTAACATTTGGCATTTTAAAAAGGAAAGAAAAATAAATTATAGCAAATTAAAGTATTTTTGTCAGGGCCGGGTGCCTCTGGGTACCAGTGCTGGAAAATAAAACGGAAGTTTCCTCGTTGTTAACATTTAATTAATGAGTAAAAAGGGGGGTGAACAGTCACACATCTTACTGCCCACAGAACTTATTCTGACTGTGTAATGTAAAAAACTAATTTCACTCCTTATCAAACACTATTGTCATGAGTAGGAGACAATACAATCTACCAAAGGGGGGCTCAATTTACAAGTGTGTCTTTGGCAGACAGCTAAAACCACACTCAAGGGATTTATTTTATTTATGTCACACTATGTCTTCTCCTTTAGTGTACTATCTGTACTATCCGCAGCTCTTAACAGGTACGCTGAAGTAGAAAACAAACATACCTTTCTCAAATGCACAGCTATATATAGGCCTCTATTCTCATGAGGGGAGGAAATAATAATAGAATAATAAAGTCATAATATATATAATATAACATATAGTTTGAGGTGGATCCAACATGGCTAATCTATGTATGTGTGCTGTTACATAATCTGTGGCTGCTCTCCCCCTTTTATACTTGAACTACACAGTAAACACAAGGTTTGTTTTCCAGTCCTGCAGCCTGTAGCTACACAGCCTTAACAGAAATAGTAAAATTGTTGTTACTCCCTTGTTTCCCATCGTCATGTTTTCTTCCCACATTTAAGTACCTGTAGGAACCAGTAAGAATTATACTGGAACATGATGGATACAACAAAGTTATATAGTGTAAATTGTGGGCTTTATTATACAGCGTTACCTAAGTTATTCTAGTTGTGGTCCACAGTGCATGTAAATGTGTTGGAGGCACAGAGGTGGAGGAGATGGTGTATCAGAGTCTTTCAGGTCTGCGTAGAGAATATTAATGGTGAACCGAGGGTGTAGAGACATTTGATAAATGAGTGTATGCAACTGATCTCTGGGTACTTGACCCTGAGGTCAACTGCCCGGCACAATGAGTCAGCCGTGCCCACAGGGACCTCAGGAGGCCAGGGGAGGTTCAGCCAGTCGATTTAAACATCAATTTAAATACAGTAAGTCACATTTGTTGTGCATTCACCACACCATTAGTCTTGCTTACAAATCACACTCATTCAACATCAAATTCTCCCCCCTTTCACCTTTGTCCTGTGGCTGTGTGCTGGCGATGATCCATTTGACCAGGCAGCATTTCATCAGCGCTTTCCGAGAGAACCGCGGCTTCTGCCATTTTCCAGAATCCTTCACTCTGCCCGGCGCAGGCTCTACGCCATTGGCGTCTCCCAGCAGGCTGCCATCGACCACCTTGCCATCCACCTTGTAGGGAGGGGAGGATGGAGTACGAGGAGGGAGAGAGAGAGAGAAGAGAGTTCAGGTCGATATGGAAATTAAACAAACTAGCTGAGATCTTTAAATTAAGCAGGAGATTATGCGTGTGCCGGGAAAATATGATTATCCTCTGATCTGGAGGTGTTTCAGGAACACTTTAGAGAGGTTCAAAAAGAGTTCAGCTCAGCAGATCTGTGGTATTTTATCAAGTTTTTGTTATCTGAGGTTTTGAGGACAGTTCGTGCCCAACTATACTGCCTGCTATAGCTCCACTTTCTAAAAGGAAACTTGTACTTTAGTGCAAAAATCCCTCAGAACCTGTTGTTATATGACCAGGCAGCACACAGCAGCCACACTCCACAGTTTAATGACTGGTCCCCCCCCCCCCCCCCCCCCCTCCCTGCACAGACCCTCAGGGCTGTGAGACGCTCCCCGGACATCTCATTAACCACTGCCTTTATGTTTGTCGACTTTTCTCTTCCAAACCACAACTTCTCTGAACAAAGAGACAACCACTGAAAAATAAATACTTTTCACGATTATAATAACATTTGATTTGGTTTAAAGGGAACTCTGCGGGCCCAACAGAAACAGAGACATTGCCTTTTTTTAAAGTGTCAAAACCTGGTTGCCTACGTTACCCACAACGCAAACGAGACTGCCGACGGTTGAGTCAGAAATTTGCGTGTGTGTAGCCTTGAGCCGGTAGCGTGAAGCAGGGATGGGGATAGAGCTACAGAGGTGTGATGAGCTCACTTCTTTCTGACTGCACACCCCCAGATTTATTTTCATTTTCAAATTTGTTGTCTTCAGCTGCAGCCGATGTCGACGCAAGATTTTTTTTTTTGGCCACTTGGCGACAGTGGAAACAAGCAGTGAACAATAATAATATAGTCTCTTTATGTAATGTATATGAGTTATAATACAAGTTGATATAATAATATTCAACTCTCTTTCTTGCTCTGTTTTGGTTACTAACTCCTGAGGGAAAGATCTGGCTCTTTAGCAGCTGAATTGGTAAAGAAGACCTTTTCCACTGAAAACGTCTGCCTGCTAAAGAGAAAAACTGACAGTGATTGGAGCGGTGAGAGCGAACCAAAATGTGTCGTGGGTCGGAAATCTGAAACAATGAGCTGCAAGATGGCTTAACACTCAGAAGATTAGTAGCTTGATGAAACATCACATTACATGTAGCCACTTGAGCCATTGTTAATGCAAAACTACCGATTATAGCAGCTTTAAGTGCCTGCTAGATTGTTTTGGATTGTATTCATATTAGATCCAATATTCAGTAAGGCATGCTTTAACTGATGTAAGTGAGAATGATGATGATAATTTACATGTCATTACAGCTAGAGTTGTGATTTGTAATATTTTCCTCATGTCTTGCTTGTCATGTTCATAAAAAAAACAATCCATCAATTCAATTATCACTAATTAATTACCACAGTAATAAACCATTGGGACAGCTCTTCGATCCCCATACCCAAAGTTTTATAAGCCAACGACACCATCATGTCGCCATTCACTCAGCATATGGACTTGAAATGTTTTAATAAGGACGGATTACAACAGTTTGGCTGCAAATACATCAGCTCACAGTAATCTACTGCCACTGAGTGGATGCAGGAAAAAGACTAGTGAGCCATCTTTAGTTTTAGAGGGAGCTGAGCTAATTTCCACTTCATCAACAAATGTTCACATCTGCAATGGGCCGTAAAGGCTTGTTCCGGTTAAAGACGTAAACCTTGACATCAGCTTTCTTAGAAATCAGGGTGCAGGTGAGGTGAATTTAATATTCCTGAGTTAAGCACTGTCGCACCTTGAAATATCTACCCTAAGGTTTAATTTCAGAGTAATTAAAAGGCTGTTTCTGTTCATTTTCATATTCAGCTCCAATTCATCATCGTGACTCTTACTATGCCAGACCATTCCCTTCCAACTCATTCACATTCAGAGTTTATCCTCTTTCATCTGCGGAGATAAATCTGACATCGAAGACTTTTGCTCTAATATCTTTTTCACTTTCTTTCCTTCATATTTTGCCATCAATTCAGTTTCTTTTACAGCAAACACCGAATTGATCTGATGTGATCTGATTTAGCAATAATGTCTTTCTTTAAATTCTCAAGGAGCTGTATTCGGCTGCTGCTGCTGCTGCTGCTGCTGCTGCTGGGCGCATGCAAAACACACACACATATGCACAGAAAACACACACACATGCATGTGTACACTGTAGTGGGTGTGGGGAGGAAGATGAAAGAGGTGAACACAGAACAAACAGAAGCTCTGTTTACTCTGTGGGGAGGACAGGAAAGCAAAGGATGACAGAGGGGAAAAAGAGAGGGAGAAAAGGAGGGAGGACGGAGGACGGAGGAGGAGGAGAGCAACACACACACAGAGAGAGGATTTTAAACGGCTATTTGATCCCATGGGAGTCTGACCATGCAAATCCTGTATACTTGAAGATAGTGAGAGAGAAGGAGAAAGGAAAAGTAGAGAGGGAGCAAAAGGAAAAAGATGTGATGGGGAAAAAGGTCTGTTCGTGTTCCTGGAAGAACTGAAGTCAATTAGCATAATGAATCGAGGCCTATCTGAGAAGAAGGGCAAAGGACGGCCAGAGGACGGAGGGATGGAGGATGGGAGGACGGAGGAGATGAAGATATGAAAGCACTTTGCTGGGGAATACATCTGCAAGGCTATTTCCGTGCATCTTCCACATGAACAGACGGATAAAAAGAGCGAAAATGAGAAAGGAAAAGGCGGGAAGGAAGGAAGGAAGGAAAGAAGACTACAAGAAGGGAAATGTACAGAGAGAGGAGTGAACATCTGCATAGATTACACACAAACACACAGGCTCGAACATAATGACAACACAGTGAAATGGAAAGAGATGACGGAAACAATTATACCAACATCTATTTATCCAAAGATCAACACTGGTACAGCACGGAGGAGTAATATGAAAAAAGGCCGGGAAAGAGCTCAGCGGTGGCTCACTTCTCCAGAGAAGTAAATTAGAAAAAAGGATTGTTTTTCAGCGTGGCTTTTCAGTGGAAGTCACAAACTGGAAAGAGAAGGCCGCGGGACAAACCGATGCAGACAGACGCAGTGTAAACACAAGAAAATTCAGTGTTACATTCGTTTTTTATTCATGGACCGCTGGACACGCAGGCGCGCTCACAATCATAAGCCACACACAGACACGCAGAGACACACACAAACAATTTCAACTACTTTTTATCTTCTATTCCTTCTTAACGCTTCAGCTAGCTTTGTCCTGGGGCAGCACTTCCCCCTTGTAATGTGTGCCTCTGAACCACACACACAAACACACACACACACATCAGGCAGAGAATATACCCATAAAGCTCAAAGCAAACACAGAGCAGCGACGCGGTGAACATCGCTATGCTCTGACATAAATTATTTAACATCAGTCGCCGTGTTGTTGGTTCAATGAATGTTGGTTTACATGAAGCGTAAACCCCGGCCTCATTACATGAGGTCTCTCACTGTTAGTCCACTGTACCCAACACACAGAGAATCTGGACCAACTAAAATATAAACAGAGAAAAATAAAAAAGTTAATGCAAATTATTAACATATTTATTGGGATGTATACAAGCTTCGTATATGCATTCCTAGATTTATCATAAATTATGTAAAAGTTTTGATGTAAATTATGAAAGCAAAAACTTAAGCTTTTGTTGAGGGGGACACATATTTTTGTTGGAGGGCCGGATTTGGCCCACGGGCCACTGTTTGACTCCCACTGGTGTAAACCCTTTGTTATCTTCTTCTTTTTTCTTCCTTTAATATTTTTAAACTTGCACAAGCTACTCTTTTTGGTCATTACGGTCATGCTGATAAAGCAAAGTTGAGATAGAAGACATTTTTTTGACAGAATTAGAGCAGCTGAAGCATCATGAATGTAATTTTAGTGACAACGTGGGATGGAAAAGATGGAAACACTGATGGAGAATGGAGTGAAAGAGTATTGGAAAGGGGGAGGGGGGGGAGAGAGAGAGAGAGAGAGATGTAGTTGTGTAATATCCCATTAGTGGAGGGGAGTGTCCATTAATAAGTTATATGTGATTAACATTCTCCCAGGCCATGGTGGAGATACAGCATGTCTCCGTCTCATGTTCTGCTACATACAGTGTCCCAGATCACATGTTCTCAGACTCTCTCTCTCTATGACTCAAACTCGGGTCGCTGAGGTTCCTTTGTTCTGCCTGGCCGCCTCCTCAAGGTTAAAATGTATTTAAACTTGCTACTTCAGGGAAAATCCTCCCGTCACACAACTTGCTTTTTTGTAACAGAGTTTTGTAACAAGTTTTACTCTGAATCAGTCCCACTAAACTTTCTTTCTAGTGACCTATTCTCATCGTCTACTTATCTATTTTTGAGATGTAAATAATTTATTTACCATCAAATGAATATTAGCGTGTTCAGCCGGGTATTGTGTTTACATCACGGCCAAGCTGATAAATAACCGCAGAGTCATTTGACCCGGGAGTGAATGCCCGTTATTTGACCATTGGAAAAGGGGCTTGAAACATATATTTATACCTAATCTCCACAGACCTGACCTGTAAAATAAAGTGACTCAGTTCAGCACATTCTATTTTCTTTTCTTTTTTTTTGGCATATTTACTTTTACTTTTTGTCTTAACTACCACAAAACTTTCTTTTGTTTTCAAAACTTTAATACAATGAGCTGTTACTTCACTTGATTGGTACGAAAAAAGAGAAGCTGCATTAGTTTCTAGTAGTTAAAAAAATAACTTTACACCCAGCTCTCGTACTTAGGAGCAACGTAACTTAGCAAAAAGGTCACGTACAGCGTCTAGCTTTGCATTAGCTGTTAGCTATCAGTTACATGAAAAAAATTTATTAAAACAATGTCATTAAATAAAAAAGTGGCTTCTTTTCTCCTTTCTCTTTTCATCCCAAAAAAACAAAACACAAAGCTTTGATTCCTTCCTTCGCTCCTTTTCTCTTTCAATTTCTATTTATTGTTCAACGCTCCTTCATAAAACTCTCCGCAGATCTAATTGATCCATCGGGCTACATTTGAAAGAGCTAACCTAATTTCACTTGAAATGAAAATGAGAGTACTCACACATACACCAACACACACACACACACACACATATGAATACAATGGAGGACGCGAACAACAACAGTCATTTCATTAGCCGTTCATATTGTTTCTCTGCACCCTGGATGTTGGCGCAAATCTGTCCTCCATCCCTCCATCGCCTCACCTCCCCATTACCTCCAATTTATTTCACAGTCAATCACTCCTCCGTCTCTTTCTCCCCTGCACACACACCCATCGTCTCTCACCATAATGTTACCTGTCACCAGGCAACTCTCCAGGTGAAGCAGAAATACCAACTGGGATCTAAACATATAGGGAAGGAGACTGTGTGTGTGTGTGTGTGTGTGTGTGTGTGTGTGTGTGTGTGTGTGTGTGTGTGTGTGTGTGTAAGCCCATGTGTGCTTGCATATGGAGAGAAATGAGACAAGCACACAAGAGGAGGAGCCCAATGACAAGGACTGACAACACAAAGGGAGATAAAGTTAATGCTTGATAAACCTCTCGCACGTAACTTCGACCACCGGGGATTTCCTGCAGAGGAGCGCAGCCGTGTGCAAGATCGACATGGTCTCAATTCTCTGCCATGCAGGTGTGAAGCTGCATGGGAACGACAAACAGATCCACTGCTCATTTTGTTTGCATCATGTGTAGACACAAACTACAGGGAAGACAGTTGTTTAAGTGTAGGTGGGAATAATGATACCTAGAGTTATAAAAATGGGAGAGTGTGACTCTGCTGTGTTAAACCTGCAGTAACCAAACAGTTGTTTATTTACACATCCTCACGGAGCCGCATTATCATTCATTTTGAGTTATGTAAGTTCAATACTCTCTTTTAGCTCTGCTTTTGGTCACTACCAACTCCAGAGGGAAATACCAGGCTCACAGCTGCAAAATGTTTGTACCAGCTGGTCGGGGTCGCTGCCTGTACCCGTCTGCTGTTGGGCGCTGAGCAGGTAGCGTACAGCTGGAAACAGCTGCCTGCTGAGAACAGTGAGAGTGAAGCACAACAGTCAATGTTTGGATCAGAGAGCTAAACAATGAGCCAAAACTCGCTATAAAACTCAAGCTACAAACTGGGCGTGAAGATGTGGACGTTAACCACACAGTGAAGGTTTAACATAAAGATGTGGTATTATGGGAAATGTGGGAGCTAGCACTTTTGGAGCTTGACCCATAGGGATTAAAAGTCTGGATGTATCTGCCTCTGCTCTTTCAAGTATTCTGCATTTATGTTTGTTTTTTTTTTTTAATCTGTGTGAGTGCTGCATCTGTGTGGGAGAGGGTTAGTAAACCCTGGAGTAGACTTACGCAACCGTGTCTCCCCGAAGTTATGTTTATGTACGACTAATTTGCAACAGCAGATATATACAGAAAAAAACATAATGCTGTTGACTTAATTATGTTTTTTAATCAACATAATTATGAAATGTTTTTAAAAAAGCTGAACAATGTTCATATCTGCATAACACACCCGGCACTCGGTTACAGTTGGTGATAATTCTTGTCTTGGTTAAATAATAAAAGAAGTCATCAGCGACTTGAAACACTAGACAGGATGTGTTTACTTTTTAAATATTTAACAGTCTTTTAAATCAGTATTTTATAACCAAACACACTGTGTTGTTAGGTGTTAATGTCCTGCGCTGCCACTTCCTATGACTTAAACTGACCGGAGTAGATCCATATAACCACAGTGTCTGGGAGACAGATTTAAACACACCGCTAACTCTATTTTCATTTTGTTGTCCACCCACCTCCTCAAGACTGTAGGCTACTCTCTAGAAAAGCTATAGCATTTGCCATTTGTTCAAATGCGTATCGCTATGTTTACCTGACAGGGACCTCCGTCAGCTGTGTCTCTGAGTGGAACAAAGGCAGAGGTGGTGTAATGTTGTTTTATAGCCACATAACCTCATAGGCAGGAGGTCTGTGAAGATGGATGGTTAAAACATGTGACTTGGGACATGTGAGACCTCTATTCTTTTCCTATTTTCCATTTAATAGTTAATGTTGGATTATTTTAATCATGACCACAATTTCCAAGCCACCGAAGTAGTTTTTGTTCCCATATGAAATTATTATAGAAAGGATCAGAAAAACCTGACAAACCAATGTATTACATCATTTAGTTTGGAAGACTTGTTGAAAAGGAAAGGGCTGTTTGACAGCAAGATAAAGCGGTGAAAATATTCAAAATATAGCCCAAACAGTTTTATTCTGTGGGCATTTTTTAAATGGCTAAAATACTTTTTTTTTTTTTTTTTGCTGACCCCGTCCACAGCAGCGCATCACTCAGCTCCTGAGCCCCCGGCTGCTTCTTTAAACTGCAGGTAATACAGATAACTACAGACTACAGATAACTACCTCACACAACCCCACATCAAATATCCTGAACTATGGTTTCATTAATAGACAGGTAGTTAAGGTTATAGAACGAGCGTCGTTAGAAACAAAGCTGAAACGGGACGCTCCCTAAATGGACCTTATCGCTATAACATCGTCACCTGACTTCCTCCTTAATTAGCCACTAGAGGGCTTTGTCACTGGAATGACTGAAATGACTGATGCTGTGTCACATGACCACTACAAGTCATGACGAATAACATAACGAAACGTAATGGGTCGTAATAAAGCTGCTTGCACCAACGACCTATGGGGTCCTTGCTTATGGAGGAGCAGTCTCATAACTCTCATAACCAACACAACTGTAACGTTAAGTTGATAGAGAATGTCTTCATTACATTACATGCTCTTTCAGATACGGCTTCGCTCAGTGCGGCTCTTTACATGAAGTCTGCTGCATCCTGAAGAAAATATGTGAGCGGGCTGATGGTCGAGAGCTGATACTATTTGTGTCCTGACTGCTTGAGCCTCTCAGTATGGCTGTCAGTGCGAATCAGTGTGTCTGTGGGAGGATGGCACCTCCATATGGACTGCATGCTGTGTGTGGGTGTGTGTGTGTGTGTGTGTGTGTGTGTGTGTGTGTGTGTGTG
>NW_019525082.1:322848-323405 GCF_002814215.2 Seriola lalandi dorsalis
AATCCTGCTCAAAATCCATCTTTAGTATTGCAGGTGTAAGCATGAATTATACATCATATTTTAGAGCTATTACACTCAATTGTCACCTGAAACTTGAGAAATATTTCAAACACAGCACATTCACCTCACTGAAAATGATACTTTTCTTCATTGAGGAAATATTTTTAATAATTAACTTTGAGCTACTATTAACAATTTTTGTTAACGATAGAGGCCTATTTTGTTTGTATTTTGTTGTCTATTACTGATTTATTCCCTATATAGAAAATATGAATTAAGTCATAATTAATTGCAAAGTTAAGGCATGGTAATATGGCGCTGCTCTGGACCCAGGACATGAAGATGTTCATCGGCCAGGTGAAGATTTACAAACAGACATTAAAACATATAGGAAGTCTGCACAGTTACATCCAGAAAAAATATTCAACCACCGAAAAAAGTTACATATTAACAGAGTTATTAGCTAAAATTAAATAATAATATTACAATAACATTATTACAGCTTTTAGCCTTCTTAAAATTCCCTAATAGTTGCCCCCCTAACACACACACACACA
>NW_019525082.1:323455-453522 GCF_002814215.2 Seriola lalandi dorsalis
CACACACACACACACACACACACACACACACACACACACACACACACACACACACACACACACACACGCCAAACACATCTGTCATTCCTCTTCGTATACGTCAATAAGTATATTGACAGATGATAAAGATACCATGTATGATCATCATAACATTAATTGATCAGTGATAGATATTTTACAGCAGCTTCTCTTCACCTCACTGCATTTTCACCCTCGTGGGTCGATAATACTGTGCCTCTCTCAGTGCAATCATGTTGGCTCTGAGTGTGAGAGAGAGAGAGCGAGAGCGAGAGTGTGTGTGTGTGTGTGTGTGTGTGTGTGTGTGTGTGTGTGTGTGTCTTCGCACACTAACTCACATTATGCTGAAGAAAAGGAAATTCTTCATTTGGACTGATTTACCATATCAGAACTAATTTGCGATGATAAATATGCCCCATTTTTAAAGCCCAGATCCTGAGGAAATTTCAGTAGTGTAAGATAAAACGAAGATTTCAGCAAGAATGGCAATTTTATGCTCGAGCTACAAAGTCTTCAAATGCCCTGTTTTTCTGCAGTACTGTGAAGAGAAGCTCTGCTCACTTTGGTGTTGATGTTAGATCAGAAGTGTGCGGTGCCCATTCCTGTTCCCACTTTAAAGGATACAGTTACCAGAGCTGTTCAATTATTTAATGAGTCTAAATCTACCAATCACACCACGTATTGAACAGGTGGGTCCCTCAGACACTGTATCAGGTGCAGCACAATGAACTTCTGTGTGTGCCGGTGTGTGTGTGTGTGTGTGTGTTGCCGTCAGCCTGTCTGGCGTAGCGTCACTGATCTGTGCAGGTTGACTGTGTGTGACTGCTCTGATTGACACGCTGCTCTGTGGAAAACTGCAGCATCAGACTCAGACATCAGTGTCTTAAAGGAAAAGGCCACTAAAATGCTTATGTGGACTTTACAGTCACACTGGAGCCACAGTTAGTGTCTTTATCTTTAGTACAGTTCTGTGGGGATTAAAATCAAATCCTTCAGAATAAAAGAGGGGAAATGACTACACCAGCATCTAAAAATTAATTTCATTATTGATTAAATGCCAGTTATTTTCTTGATGATTTGTTTTGTCTATAAAATGTCAGAAAATAGTTCAACACAACTCAAGGAGATTCTATTTGAGCAGCGATCCAAACCTGAAGATACTCAGTGTACCGTCGTATTTACATTTACTCATTTGACAATTTTGAGCAAAGTGACTTACGAATGAGAAACAACACTCAAGCTTCAGTACAGTAGGAGACCTTGGAGTAAATGTTCTTTAAGACAAAGTGCAAGGAGATCAGGTAAAGAAGTGCACAGTAAGTGTGAGTTAGGCACGTCAGGGTGTTAGAGGTGTTAGGAGAGGAGGTGCCCTCAGAGAAGATGAGTATCTAGGAGATTCTTGAAGATGGAGAGGAACGCCCCTGCTCTGATTTGCTAGCTCGTTCCTCTATCAAGGAACCACAGACAAGATGTGATGGCTTTGTGTGCAGGGACAGCAATGCCAGGTGGATGACCGGGTCGACAAAATATGTGTCTTCACAACTGAAGACAATTATTTGTTTCCCACAAACAGTCAGTGTTGTTTAGCGTTTGTTTTAGCCATAGCAACAATTGTTCCCTAACCTTAACCAAGTCAGTATTATTGTAACCAAGCCAAACCTTAACCGTTGTCATAAAACTGATCTATTTTCCAACAGTCACTTTCAACACCGTATAACACCTGCTGAACAACAACAGTGGCATCAGATCAGAAAACAGATGTCTAGAGGGCAAACAACGTATTGTGTTTAATTTAGAGGACTAACAGAGAAAAATCAATCACAGGAAAGAGACAGTTTTCACCCACTTGGTATGTTCAATAAACCAGAATGCAGCCACGTGACATGTTGATCATGTTGTTACATTTTTCACATACACATGAATCTTTAAAGCTCACGCTTTGCGGAGGTTGCTGAAAACTGTTCTGGAAACGTAAGAGAGGTTAAAAGGATGATGCTAACGCAGATGAGGAGATTGAATACTTTTGTTATTGTCAACAAATCCTATCAAAAGACACAAACCATCACCGTGTTAATCCCTGTCTACGCCTGATGCGAGCAGTTAACGAGAGAAGGTCTCTACAGCAGATTTATAGTTCAGCAGGTTTCACCGGTGGATATCACCGCTGCAATATTTAACAGATGTATTTTACCTCATCAGACCATATCTGCTTTAATCACTACAACATTTACTGTGCCTAGATATACAGATATAGAAAAGATCTTTTTCATCTGTAGTCCCTGGGTGGCCGCTATTGTGAATTAAAACCTCACACTATGAAAAACAGACATGGCGAAACATTAATATGAAAATCTCAAAACAAAAGAAAAAAATTAGTAACTCCAAAACAAAGAACAGAAAACAATACTTGCTCCCAACTAGGGAGTACAACATCATTAAAACAGATATTTCCATCCATAAACACAGTACTAATGCTGGCCACATAATCAGTGTCTGTTAGCCCGCAGATCTGAGTGTCCTTCAGCCAAGTTTTAAACTACATTTAAAATGATTAAAGGAAGTCCACATCCACATTCATATATAACGGCTTCGCTTCACTTTGAGATACAGAGCGACGGTGGGTTACAATGTACTTATACAACTGGAGCTTCATCCAAGTAACTTTTATATTATCGTATTTGAAAAGGAGAAAGCTACAGAGTCTTTCTTCAACTTCTTTAATGCTGGTTTCATCAGCATCAGAAACGTGTAGGAGAAACCACAAGAAGCCCAATGCTGACCAATCACAGCTCACTGCAGTCCACACGTGCTCCTGAGGTCTGGTTACATTTTTTAGGAAGGTAACGTAAAACAATAAAGACACTTTCTAAGTTCACCACCCTGGTTATAGTTTGTACGCTTTCATTTAAAAAAAGCCCTTTTTTTCTGTCATAAGATTTGTTGACAATATGACGTAGTAATAGGAGCCAATAAGAAGTAGAAGTCGATGAAAGCGGATGGAGGAAATGGGATCACTAAATCAAGTAAATTCAAGACTTCACAAAAGCACAAAGTCATTGTTGGAACGCAGTGAGTATTTTTCAAACTGATAAAAAAAACTGACATATAACAAAATTTTTATGTTGTATAAAAACATTTTTAGGACTCGTTGTGATAGCACCGCTCTGATCTCAGTGACAATGACTCAGAATGAGTGAACAACTGCAAACCTCTACTGCTCATACAGTCACTCTTCAGCAAAAAATAAACTGAAGTGAGTCACACACTAAATTATCAGGCACACCGTTGCCTCACAGTGTGATTTAATTCAAACACCTGCATGTCAATAGCCAGAGAGAGGGAGAGGGGGGTGGGGTGGGGTCTAAATGCTGGAGAGGTGCTGCCGCAGTCGGCCTTGTGGCAGGTGTCAAACTGGTGCTAATAATGGCAGCCGCTGCTCATAATTTCAAACATTTTTTCCATCTCAAATCGTTGCCAGTGTGAGATTTGACTTACGTTTAACATTCATACAAATGGAGCAGGAGAGAAAAAAAAGATGGTTGATTAGTTCTTGGTCATTTTACAAGCAAAAGTGCCAAACATGACTCAGTTCTAGCTTCTCAAATGCTGCTTTTCTTTGTCTTTTGTGATATTAAACTGAATATTGTTGCATTTAGAAAAACTGTATGTAAAATAAGGACATCACCTTGGACTTTCATCATTTTATATTTCAAACGATTTATCAATCAATAGAGAAAGTAAATAATAGATTAGAGCTGCAACAATTAGTTGATTAATGGAAAATTGCTTGGCAACCATTTTAAAAAACAGTTAATCATTTATGTGATTTTTTTAAAGCAAAAAATAACTAAAGGTTTATTGGTTTCATCTTTTTAAAAGTTAATATTTTCAGATTTTCTTATTCTTCTCTACAGGCAAACTAAATATCTTCTTAAACGTTTGTTGGACAAAACAAGACACTTTAAAACCTCACCACAAACTCTGGGCACTAGTGATGGCTATTTTTCACAATTTGCTGATAATCTTTACACGCAGCGATTCATTGATTGATCAGAATACCAGTCTGTAGATTAACTGATAATGAAAATACAGCAGTTTGTTGCAACCCTAATAAAAAAATCAATCCATTACCACCAAGCACAGAACACGAAAACAAGTGCACATGCATCTAAAAAAAAATGCATGCAGGCTTAAACCCTCCATCTCATTATGTCTGTGTGATTGATCAATTGATTGCTGTGACTCATTGAGTGATTGATGATGAGTGTCTTCACTCACAGAGAAGCTCTGCCCCCTCCAAACCTCCAAACACCAGCTCATCACTGAAACATCTGTGTGTGTTCATGCAGGTGCCAGCAGTTTGTGTGCATCCAGAGGTGAGTGTGTGTAGGAAGAGTCCATTTGTTCTTGTCTAGCACGACCATAAATATCAATATTTCTCCTGCCAGTGATCTTTTGTTTGCATCCGTGCACAAACTCTGAGATTAAATAAAAGTACAGGCAGGTTGCAGCTTCCTCTCTCCTTGCGGACTGTGTGCTACCACGCACAGAGGAGCTGCCATCATTCCTAAAACGAATTCATTTGCATCGGCAGTAACAGGTTTTTGCTTGTTTTGCAACGCACCGCGAGAAACATTCACAGAGCGGGAAACTCAGCCAGAAACGGATCATTGTGGGAGCATTAATGAGCTTTGCCTTGCAAGGTGTTGGAAGTCACTTTGGGGAGGCTGGGCTTTGACTTAATGGACATTATCTCAGATTTAGACTCAGAGGGTGCTTGTTGCTGAGGACTGATCTGATAAATTGATTCATCAACCAGGACGAAAATTACAAGCACGATCTCCCTCCTTTTCCAAGAATTGAGGATTTGAGGCAGACTGTGCGGATTTTATACCAGACGCGTAAACCGCTTGGAGCCACACGAGGTGGTCTCTCCATCACACACACATACACACACACACTACATACACACAGATAAACCATACACGCTAGAAAACTGAAGGAGGGAGAGGGAGGGAGAAGACGTGATGCCAAGTGACACTTGCTAGAAGCCGTCTGTAGGATTTCTGTTGCGCGCTGAAAGCGAAGCGTCTCCTCCACAGGCAGCTTCCAGCAGGGCTGCAATTACATAACTTCACTCCGAAACTCAGCTTCTTTTTTGGGGGGAGGGAGGAGAGGGGGGGGGAGAAAATTAGCCTCTTAGGGTCGTGGAGGAATTTAAAAATGAAGATAAAAAATATCAATTTAGCCAACAAGTAGCCAGGCGAGCAGACCCAGGCTGGACATTTAACTTACGCGCGTTTTGGGTTTTTTTTTTTTGCGTTTGCCACCTGCAGAAAAATCATTTCAGTCTGTCGTGTTGTCGCACGATGGACAGTGGAAGAGGATTTGATCTGTGTCTCACCTGCATGTTGTCCTGTGTTGTAGCGGCGACACCGATGGCTGCTTTCTGCCGAGTGTGTCCTCTCTGCGCGGACCCTCAACCTCCGACTGCCGCTCTATTGGATGCGAAGGAATGCGCACACGCACGCACACACATACACACACACCCGCACACACATACACACCCGCACACACACACACACACCACACACAGTGAGACACACGGAGTGGGTGGGGGTGGAGTGAGGGGAGCAGCCAGAGAGAAATCAAGTGGACCTTCATCTTTTACAGCCTAATGATGTGAGGACAAAGTCAACAGGCTGAACTGGATTTCATTCTGCTAATGTATCAGCCTATAACATCACCTGCACGCGGTGAACACCTGGACTAATGATGATCTGGAACATCAGGAAACTGCACATCTGGCTCTACACACAGAATAACGGATTAAGGACCATTTACAGATCTTTATTATAATGGCTGGTTAATATTTTACTAATGTTTTACAGATCAGTTTTAATCCATTGATAAAAACAGCTTTAAGGTTGCCAGGTTGTGGAAAATCTCCCTCCAGCACGACTCTTATCTTTTCAGAGAGCTGCTGAATTCATTATAGGGAAACGTCTCCAGTGGCTTGTTTGACCACTCACCCTCTGGAAAAGGGCTGGTTGTGAAAAATCTCTCTGGCAGGTGGTTATCCTCCTCTATGGCACTTGCTTTGTGTTTTCACCTTGCTGTGATGCAATGATTAGTTGATTAATCAAATAGTCATTGGCAGAAAATTAATTGGTACCTATGCTGATTGATTGATTAATTGTTTTAGTGAATTCTGGTTCTCAGATGTGAGTGAAGTGTTGCTGGGATGCATCTGATTTATTCATTTATTAAGTACTTACTTTATTAACAACTCTAATCCATTTATTATCGCTTTATTATTCATTTACAGCTGCAAACTGATTAATTATTGTAAGAAATCTTTATTTATTAACAACTTATCATTTATAACAGCAGATCACTCACTAAGTTTTGCTGCTAATTTAATAGAAAGTAAGAGACCTGATGATCTAAAGAACCTGACAACCGAGAATTATTGCTATAACTGTTTCATAAAACATTACTAAACAATTTATTATTATGATTTATTAACAGTCATTAATAACAACTTATAACTCATTCGAATAGGGTGTCTTGACAGTGGTACCTAGGCTTTGTCTTATCCTAAATGCAATTCAGAGCAACAGCCTTGCAATAAGTAAGAATTATTATTGACATTTACAGCAGTGCCTGAAGGCAGCATCTCAAAAAAGAGACAACTCTTAACCATTTCAACCTTTTTCATTTATCTTTCCTCTCCTCCACAATGACTGCGGCCAATTTAAGCACGTCAAGAGGGGGAGGTCCTTCTTGTGTGTGTGTGTGTGTGTGTGTGTGTGTGTTGCATTAGATTATAGTATGTGATTGTCATGAGAGTGATTGGTACAGAAATGCAATTAAAGCCCTGCTGGAGAATCCGTGTGTACTTGGTGAGGAACTGAATCAATTTAGGCGACCTTGGCTCTCTGTGAAGCTGCCCAGAGGAGAGAGAGCGGGAGAGAGAGAGAGGGAGAGACTGTAGCAAGATGCTAAATAGCAATCAAGCCAGGTCAAGCATCCTCGCACATCACGTTGATTGCATAATGAACAGCCAAGAAAATGTAAATAGCCTGCAGGATGAATGAGGAAAGGCCATCTGTCTAATAAAACGGCTTCCTATCAGCCACCAAAGCTAAACACACGTGTCTGACAGCACGCAGCGGTCATATTGAGCAAACACTCATTCATACACAGTTTAATGTCGAGGTAGACTTCAGTATATCCACTATTAGAAAAAGAATAAAACCTGCTCTTATTTGAAATGAAGCTGGACGCAGTTGTGGTAAACAGAGAAGTGGGAAATCACCACCTGGGGCTGCTGACACACTGTATGAACAGAAATCAATGGCTGCAGCTGAATACGCCTTTTCCTCTTTAAAATTAATTCAGCTGTGCTTTGTTCACAGAGCTAGAATTTTGCATCTTGCCTACTGAAGTTTTTTCACACTGAGAGTTTAAAGAGCAAAAAAAGAAGAATATCAAATGACAGCAGTGGAGGAAGTATTCAGATCCTTTGTATTGGTAAAAATACTGGTAGCACTCTGTTAAAACATCCCATTACCAATCCAGCACTGCAAATGTAAGTTAAGTACAAGGATGCAAGTATAATAAAAATGTATTTAAAGTATTTAAACTGTCTCCTTTGACTGTTACATTATTATTTCAATTTTAATAATAATCACTGATGCATAAATGTGCAAACAGCATTTTACTGTTGTAGCTGGTTGAGGTGGAAATATCTATCTTAATGATAATGATTATTGTCATTATGCATTACTCTGCTGATTATTCCATTTATTGTTTAGTTTGTAAAAAATCAGCAAATACATTACATTTACTCATTTGGCAGATGCTTTTATCCAAACAACACTAAAGCTTCAGTGCAGTTGGAGACCTTACACACAGATTCAAAGGATCAATCAGAAATGTGAAGACAATATAAACTGAAATAATCAGGTCTTGATTCTGACACAGGGCCTCTCTGGGCCTGAGCCTCTGTGAGACGTGACTGAAGATTTCTTGTTTGAAAGACGGAAAACAACCACATAGGCACAAAATGACCAAAAAGAGACTTAAAACAACCACAAACAGACATGAAATGACATCCCAGTCAGTCTCTTTCAGTCTGGGGGTCTAATATTGGGAGGGGGGGTCTGTATCTGTCTGTGCTGAGGGGCCCATTTCCTTATTATCTGTCCATGGGTTTGGGGACCAGGGGCAATTGCTCACGAAGTAATGCAGCTTTCTGGGGACCAATGCAGTGCCTTCAGTGCTGACCATTTTCTAATTAAGAATTTATGAAGTCCCAGTTTCCATCAAATCCATTATCAGGGTCTTGAAGGACTGATAAAGCCCTTTTCATTGACAAAGAGTCCCAAAACTCCTTCAAGCAGTTGCCAATGTTGATACAGTTTGGTTTGACAGCTTCAAGCTTAAAAGTTTTATCCACTTGACTGACAAAGAAATACCTCTTAATAAATTGTCTAGATTGGCTGAAAGTAACTAAGAACATTTAGTTAATTACACTCAAGTATCGACTTAAATATCATTTTGAGGTTCTTCCATGAACATTATGGTCTTAACGCTTCAACACACACACACACACACACACACACACACACACACAAAAGAAAAAAAATCTTCACCTCTCTTCTGTTTCTCTTTTCTTTTTGTTTTACTCATCCCAGGTTCAATATCTTTCTTCAAACCACAGTCTTAGCCATGCACACACACACACACACACACACACACACACACACACACACACACACACACACACACACACACACACACCATTCGATTTGTCTTTCTCACCATGGGGAAGGACAACTGTTATCGGGGAGAATGGCTGAGTAGGACAAACAATCAGTGCAAGGGTCAGCTCCACCTGAACTCCTGAAGCTCACACAGAACAAACATGATGGAAACAGCTCCGCTCGGAGATCGACAGTGGCTCTCTGATCCCGGGGGATATCAGATGGTTGAGTCGAGCCGTTTGAATCAGCCGCTGGTCGTGTGTGTGTGTTCCCCCCCCCCCAAGGACAACCATAGTCTCTGCTGGAGAAGCGAGATAACATCAGGCAAACAGGAAATAGACTGTGAGAGGAGGAACAGATGTTGAGGCGAAGCTGCGTGTTCTTACAGGAGAAACACGTGATGGTGAACAGTGATGGCGTGTACGCATTGTAATACCTAATACTACCCTTTAAAATCTGCAGGTGAGTGTGTGTTTACATGTACAGGGTGTGTCTGAGAAAGTTACAGTGGAGAGAAGATATTCAGCTCATCTTCTACTTCTACTACAGTGGTTCCCAACCAGTGCCCGCTCTCACCCTTCTCATCAGCTCCATACAGCATGTATTGACCCAAGGGTGAGTTTTTATATTCTATTCTAAGTCTGAAGAAATAAAACATCCCTTCATTCATAAGAAACAGATATCATTTTATGCAACATAATCTTATGTTTTAGATTTTTTAATCATCTCTTCACCCATTTTGACTTAACCTGTGACCCCCTTGACATGGACTTCATCTTCAGTCTGAACTAAATCACATAGCAAACAGACTTTTCTCTTCTGGGAGACCAGTAAATCTGCCTGTCTCCATAACGAATGGTGAGGTTCC
Organism: Seriola lalandi dorsalis; assembly: GCF_002814215.2. Classification (NCBI taxonomy): domain Eukaryota; kingdom Metazoa; phylum Chordata; class Actinopteri; order Carangiformes; family Carangidae; genus Seriola; species Seriola lalandi. The sequence goes on from NW_019525082.1 coordinate 333,113, forward strand.
TGAACATAATTGTGCACAGAGAGACTTCCGACTTTTGGTTATTCAAAAGATATTTTCTTAATTTAGGTTTGTACCAAACATCAGCAGACCATCTTTCCCTGTGCATCAAGAACAATATGTGCTCAACATCGTGAATACTACATTGTGATCTATTATGAAGAATACAAAAAGGAATCAACCTTGTAAAATAAGGATATTTCACCCCACTAATCCAGAGGTGTCCAGACAAATCCCGATCTCTCCATTTTTCAGGCATGCTCGTAAAAGTCTGCTCCAAAGTTGATTATTTGTGAGCTACATCGTGATCATAAAGGTGGATGTGGATCATTGAGATGTTGGGACAGAAGGAACCTCCAGAACACCGTCGGTGCTCCTTGTCATATATTCTTCAAGTCACTACAGTTTCTGCTGAAGGGTTGAACTTACACACGTTTTAAAAACATATTCCCTCATTTGCTGTTTTGATGAAGGAGGCAGTTTGATGCAAAATGCTCCAAAATCTCTCACTGATGTTAATTTCAGAGCATTCATTGAACCCTTGTAGAGATGCCCTTTGAATTCTGTCTCAGATTTCTTTAAATCTTTTCCTCTTGCTTGTTTTATCCAAAATCAAGGTGCCTACAGTATCTCTGTAAATGTCAGTGAGCATGATGGGATGTTAACTGTTTAACTGTGTCCTGCATTTGATATGTTTTTTCATGCATTTACTCATGTCACTGCATGCGCCAGTGGTTTCCTGCAGACAAGGAAACAAAATATACTGTGCAATACATGAAGCTGTATATCATATAATAATCTAATCTGCAACAAATGAGATGCTCAAGGAGGTGAGTAAGAAGCAAAAGGCAATAAAAAGCCACATTCATTTCTTACCTAGCTCTGTGACTGTTTCATTTGTCTTTTGATTTATGTCTCTTTGCAGTTGTAAAAGCAAAATTTTCTACCAGGATTAATAAAGTACTTTACCACAATCAATCTACAGTATGTATCTTTAATCTGAGTATAATATCAGGAAAAAGTGCAGTATCGAGTATTAGTTTGTTTATTTCATTAAAATCTCAATTAGTTTTTGTGGCTGATGATTAAGTTGAAATCAAAGACAAAATCAAAGTAATGAATGTGCTTAAAATGAACATCGACCAGACAAATTAGTTCAAGTGAATTCAACATTACAAAGTGGGATAAAAACAGTGTTATTTAACAAGCTTAAGGCCTCATCATACTGTAGGATGCGGTCCTCACCCTCATAACAGTAAAAGAAAGTCAGCTAAAAAACATCAAAAAGATCTCTGTTAGAGGTTAATCGCTTAGACATCACTTGGCTTCTCCTCATCCGACTGTTTCTGTCCAGCCGAGGTAAAGTGAGAGGTTGCAATTTAAATGTTCGTGCCATAGACACATTTTGTCATAGACAATGCCTTCCCACACCAGATTAGCCACAGATTCACACACTTCCCCCCTCTGCCACTGTAAACTAATGTGCATGAATCCACGTCGGCTTAAAGCCCGTCACGGTGAAAGAAGGAAGAGGTGGTGGAGGGGGCTGATCATCAAAGCACTGTAAAATCCTGTCTGCTGCAGACTCAGAGGGGGAGTGGAGATTCCCCGAGAAAGAGCCTCGCGGCTGGGATGATACAGTCGCTAATTTGCTTTCACCTTTGGAAGAAACAGAAGAATAACAGACACACACAGATATACACACACACACACACATACACACACAGAAATACACACACACACACACACACAACAGCAGCAGCTCGAGAGTAATTCACCCCTGAGAAGGGATTTCATGTTTCTATGGAGAAGAATGTCTATTTTTAGGAGCGATATAAATAGCTTCTGTAGCTCCAATGCTTGCATTAATGTCTGAATATACCCAGTAGCCTTTACTCTATATTATTTTCTTATCTCCATGTGTCCCTGATGATTTGTTTCTCCAAAATTACACCACCAAAGATTCATCCGCTCCCCTTGAGTGTTTGTCTGTGAGTGTGTGTGAGAATAACCGTAAGAAACATGAACAGTTTACTGGGCAAGTGCGGACAATGAAGTGCAATTTGTCTCAGTGACATTAGTGCTGAGGTGTTCGGTCCCAGAGCACAATGACACTCACAGCCTACGAGGACAACACAGAGGCAAAGTAGAGGTGCCTGAGTGTAATTGGTAGGACATTGTCACATTCATCAATACACTTTCTACAGCTCTGCTCGGATCAATAAAAGCACCACGATAACAACCATCACAGAGGAATACTGTAACACAGAGCTGGATAATGTCCTCTCCCGGGCATGAGACAAATGATACTGAAGCTGCTGTAAGCCCCAGAGAGTTTGGTTTCCTGATGTTTTAAAGTAAGATAACGAGGCTCGCTCCTTCACCAGGCTTTAGGAAGTGGACACAAAGGAGCAGAGGGGCAGTGGCGACTTATTGTGGAGGCGGGGTATATGGGTGAGACAGGGACAGCAACTTTGTATCCGTGGAAACAGTTGCTAAGTAGCGAACCGAGGCATCCCTGGACGGAGAGGGACAGAGATCTGATTGTGATGGGAGGCAAAGTGCAGAAAAAGAAAAAAATAGGAGAGAGGAGGATATTCTCAATTTAAAAAAAAAAAAAAAAAAAGGATGTTCAGGATTTCACTTCCTGGTTAGGAACAAAACTATGTGATTGAGTGAAAATCTGTGAGCTGGTTCTGTTTTGTATTTCTCGATGGGAGAGGACAAAAGTACTCTCATCCTATATTATTAGATCCTACAGGGTAACTCAGAATGTGATACTATTACGGTGCTACATCACTGTCCAGCATAAAGCTTGCATCTCCAACAGAGCAGCAACCAGCGACTATTTTCATCATCCATTAATCTACAGACTTGTCACAATATAATATAAATGCCCATCACAATTTCCTAAAGCCCGAGGTGATCCTGAAGTCGTCTGCCTGCTTGTTTTACCCAATCAATAACCTTAAACCTAAAAGTACTTTGTTTTTTATTGAATAAGAAAAATCATAACTTAAATGATTCATCGATTATCGATTATTTTCCTGATGGTTTCAGCTCTAACCTCTCCTTCACTTAGGTTAAAGTGTACTATTATGAGTTGAGAACGTGTTATGCTAAATTAAGCATTTAAAAACACATTTTATCTGAAAAACACATTGTCCAGTAGCTGGCAACACGGCTGGTTTTCTTGTGCAATGAAACGTTTGGTGATACATAGTTTTCTTAACACAACAATAATCATCTGCAATGCACAGTGATATCTAAAAGGAATTATGCACAAACAACTATTTTTTTAAATGAATTATACAGTATGTTTAAGCATCAAAAACCTGGATTTCATTCACCAAAGCAGTTCAAAATGACCTGCAGTTTGTCTGTATATCTTTTAATTTTACCAATCTACTGGAGCTGAGACTTGAATAGACATGTACAGGTGTTGTGCATCAGGAATAATCAAGCCATTTTCTAGCAGGAAGTACTAAGATTCTTTACCTAAGTACAAGTACTAATATCACGCTGGCCATACAGGTCAAAGTCCTGCATTGAAAATGCAACTTAAGGAAAATATTGAAAGTATTAAATGTTGAGAACCACTTCGTCGGCCGCACCCGTTTGGCCATAACTCCAACTCCCCTCCCATCGTTTTTCTCAGTCAGCAAGGTGTTTTGAAGCCCAATAAAAGCTGCCATTAAACATACAACAAGAAGCACAACTGAATAAACTTACCCTGTCTACACTAAAGCCAACAAAAAACAATCTAGACACAACCATTAGCTCACGATACCATTGCCGTGACAGTTAGCCAGCTAGCAATAGCAGCATTTGCGAACACATTCCCGACATGCTAACAGCAAGTTAGCTAACATCACCATGGTTACTGTAGCTGGCCACTAATGAAAACAGACACGTAACTTACACATGGAGGAGAAGAAAAGCCAGTTCCAAGTTAAGATGGAGACCTTTGGATCCTAGGGATCTCCATCTCGGTAGAGCCAGACTGGACTAGGAAAGAAAGCCTTGGACTTCGCCGCTGGGACCTCGGTGGTAAGCATGACACAGATGATGGAGTAGGTAAAAACTTTGAAAACTTTATGGATGTTTTGACAGGCAACCAGCCAGACAACCAGACTGGATATTGAGCAATCACTCCGCTATATCTTTATGCAGAAAATAGTTGTTTGCTGAAATCACAGAAGATTGATGATTGATCTTTTAATTTATATTTTTAACTGATTCAATCAACTGATTGGTTGCTTTCTGAAACTCTAAAACTTCTAAAACTCAGAATCAAAGTGACACCTTCACGACACTTGTTTTGTAAAATTTATAGTTCAAACCTAAAAATCATAAAAAACATATATAGTCTATAAAATTGTTAAAATAATTGAAAGGTGAACTGAGAATATTCAATATACATAAGCTTTTCATATGTTTTGTATGTATAAAATTTGATTTGTAACTAATACTAAATCTGTCAGATAAGTATTTCGCTCTGGAATATAGTGGAGTAGAAAGCAGTAAGAAAAACCAATAGCAAGTAAAGTACAAGTACCTCAGATTTAAACTGAAGTACAGTACTTGAGTAACTAGTTAATCTCCACCACTGGTGTCTATATATTGTTGTACTCACCTTTTAATGTTTGAAGAGGGTCTCTGACTGAAAGTTTATCCTGAAAAAAAATTCTCCACAAATTGGAGAGTGCAAATGTTTTTCCTTTTATTTTATTTTATTTTTTTTATTTTTTTTACACTGTCTTTATATTTTGATATAGTGGAATGAAACTTACAAAAAGTACATGTAACAGTGATGTCATCTGGTTTATAGATTCAAGGGGATAGTAACAGGGATTTTAACATTTTTGAAACCGCTTTGGTGAACAAAAAAAAAAAACGACTACCATATCTTTTATTTGTCCCACCTGTACCAAATACACTCAGATGTGGCTCCCAAGCTACAGCACGCTCCTCCATCATCTGCACTTCCTTTCCCTCTTCCTCCCCATCTGCATCGCCTCATCTCCTCCCTCGCTCCTGTGAAATCTGAGTGACAGAAAACAGGGACAAAGAGGACAGCCCATTAATATGCTAATCCATGCGGGGATGACTTCGACACATGCAGCATAGTCAGAAATACATGTGTGTCAACTGTGAGGCACGCAGTGTAGAATCAAAGAAGGAGGATGAACATGAGGAGGAGGAGGGTGATGGGAATGTAATGCGGGGAGAGAGCTGTGGTTGTGTACATGAAAAGTAAAGTGTTGGGTTTGTGGGGAGGGAATCCCCACATCCTGACTCCACATAAAAACATCATGCTGCCGCAAAATCTCTCCAATAGAAAGAATAATATCTGAAATATTCGACTGAGTGGTTTGAAGCAGGTGGATCATGCAGCATGTGTGACTGGTATGTCCTTGCCATGTGCGTCCTTGCTCACTCTGTGCTGGCATCAATAATCCATGCGACCTGCTCTGAGGGCTTATGTAAGAGAGTGTCAGGTCTGAGAGTTGGGTTGGGATCAATCCTCCTGGACCTGACTGACTGACAAGAGGACACCGCGAAAAAATGCACTTTTACGGCAGAGAAACAAAGAAGCTTTCTTCCATTCTGCTGTACATCCATGTCCTCTCAGAATAGAAATATACCTTTAGTGAGAATCTACTGTAAGCTTTGACATCTTTCATCTGCAGGCGGTTTGTTTTGCCGCTGATAAGGCTGATGGCGGTTTGAAATGGGTTTGAATGATGTCGCCAGCATCTCCTCAGCTTCACTGACCCGAGGGAAGAGCGAGTGCAACCCTCTCTCTCCTCTGTCTCGGTAAATGTACAGCGCTCAGTGGAGAGATAGACAGCCAGCAAGAGTGTTTCATCCCATTCCCCTTATCTCCCTGGCCAAAATCCCCTGCCTCCAGAAAGCAATTTAAAGGCCAGACAGAGACAGAAGAGAGAGAGGGAGAGAGAGAGAGAGAGAGGGAGGGAGGGAGAGAGATGCAGGAATCCAGCCTCATGATAACACTGCAGAGATCAGGTTCACTTGAATACAACAGGCTACATCCAAGCCAAGTGTAAGAGAACTAAAAATGCATTAAATCATAATGATATACAAATAACATTTCAAATTAATACCGGGACTTAAATTTTAGGCTGTTTATCAAAGAAAGTCTGACACACTGCTGAAAGCCTGGTAAAAATAATTATTTCCACACACCTAATGTGTCAGGAAGCCATGGAAACACAAAATAATATAGATAATATTTGATGCAAGTGATGACAGTAAAGTAAATCGTAGAGGGATTGGAGGTATTTAATGGCTATGTGAGGACACTTCTGTTTTGTTTTTTTTGTAAGCCTTTATTTTGTTGAACTCCCTGACCACTGTAAGATCAGGACCGAAAGATTAAGTTTATTTAACATGCCTACACATCTGGAGCCCCTAAGCCACAGCCTTTTGTGTGATATCAATACCTTTGTATTGAACGGACAGATATGAGTGGTATCAAACTTCTTATCTACGTCTTGAGAATTGTGTTCAGCATACTCTGGCATGATTTTTTAAATTGTTCCCTACTAATCACATCTTTGAACGCATCTGCAGTTTGGGCAGAAGTGATTTTTTTCTTTGTCTCATGTTGCTTTGAAAACTCTAATATCTGATAAATGCAGCCATTTTCACATTCAAGCTAACGAGCAAATTTTGTAGAACTGTAGAAGTAATCGATAAGGCCCTTCAACATGAGATTTTTACATTATGTGGTCTACCCTAGAAATCATATGATCAAATTCATGTTTAAATCTTGTCTTAACACCTTCGAATATCTTGTGTTAAGCACTTTGCATTGCTTCGTTGTGAATGGGTGAAAACAAAAGTAAATAAAGAAAACAAAGTAATATCCAGTCAATATGATTCAAAGTTTATGTGATTTAATCATACAGTTTCAAACTTGACAGAACTTCCTGTATGTAGCGCTGGCATTAAGACACACTGTGATTGGCCTGGTTTTGTCTAAAACTTCTGTAAGCATTAATTTAACTCATAATTACAGCTCTGACATTATTCGTCATTATGAAGTATGTCTGGTATTGCTGTCTCAAATTGTGGCCAATTTGGAAGCAGACCCCAATCAGGTTGAACCCTCTTTGCTCTGTTCCAGGAAGTAATTAATCTTAACCTGGGTGGCAGTGGTTAATTAAATATTGAGGCAGCTTAAATGCCTGCGCTGTCGCTCTGCTTTATCGGTCATTTCCTAAAATGATAGTCCCATCTCTTTTCTCTGGTCTGTATCTGAAGGCACACACTTGTTCCCTTATCGGCTCTATCAGGTAAAACCACAGCTGCGGTACATTGTGTTGTAGAGAATAAAATAATTTGAGTGCTGCAAGTTTTCAGGAACATTTCATTCCAGAGTAGAAAGCTGGTGATAGCTGGTATAGACTTACACAACTCGCTCGCACAGACATACAGCAAAATTACTATCAAATTGCATTTCGCATAAATAAATCCACAAAAAATAAAATCCTCTTTTCCCACTGTATGGGTGGAAGGTGATTAGAGTCCTGCACTTTCATCAGATGAATTTTGATATTCCAGAGAAGTCTGGGATTACACTGGCAGGCGATTTACTGTGAGGTTATAATCTGCTTTGTCTATGCTCTGCTCTCTCTACCTCAGGCTGCTTTTATTTTGTATTCAATCAAGACATTTACGAGTTGAGTCACATTTTACTGTGATGGCCTGAAATCTAGAAAATGCTTCTTTATGAGAATGAGGAAGACAAGGAAATAAAAAGATGAATGGATAAAGGTGTTGTATGCAAGTTTTTCTTGCACTGTTGCCTTTTATTTCATGTTTGGAGTCATAGGAGTGGTGTAAAAATATGAAAAGAATAAGAAAATAAATGTGGTACTATAAAGGCAAATAAATAAAATAATAAATAAATGTGGAAATATAAAGACAAATAAGAAAATATGAAACAATAATTATAAGCATTTGCATTTATTTTCATATTTATTTGTTTATTTATGTCTGAATATATTTATTTACATATACATTTTAAAGTATCAATTTATTTATTGCATATAAATTACTATTTTTTTGTAGTTTTTTTTTTTATTGAACTATTTTAATATAATGTCATTCATTCATTTTTATCCCTTTATTTTTCCTTAGTCTTTTCCCTAATGTTTATGCTATTCCAAGAAGGGCCAAGCTGTCAATCAACTGGTTTTGGGCGGGCCTTCTTGCCCAGACTGAGTAGTCCAATCTTGCACACATGAATCCTGCTCTGTCGGGAGGCTTTTAGTGCAGTTGGGTAATTTAATCTACAACAAAGCATCATATCTTTTAAACTCTTCATATGTTTTGTATGTAAATCTCTTCGTTTTAAAGTGACTGTCAGATAAATGTATGCAGCATGTGTTGTAGTAAACAGTGCAATATTTCCCTGTGGTGCAGCAGAAGTATAAAGTGGCATGAAAAGAAAATAATCAAGTAGAGTACAAGTACCTCAGATTTGTACTTAGATGTGTACATGAGTACATGTACTTAGGTACATTCCACTACTGTCATCTAGTAATACAGTACCAGCTGGTTTCTACCCATGTTACTCAGCCATGTGGGAAATTCAGTTCAGACTAGAGCCAGATGTGGCTTCCAGACAGCTTAAGCGTTGTGAGGATTAAAACTGACTCCACATTACCTACTGCACTGTAACACAATAAACAGTAGTGCAGATTTTGGGGCGATGCAGGGGTCTTTTTTTTTTTTTTTTTTTTTTACTTCCAAAATATGAATATGAATAAGAGATAATACAACCACTGAATCTTTTGCAGCAAATGTAATTATCACCACAGACAGACACACACACACACACACACAGTGTTATGATCTCAGTCAATAGTGTCACAGCGTCTCCTCCGGCACCGTGCACAGTCAGATAACCACAGAGGAGCCAGCAGGGGAAAAGGAGGAGGTCCAATATTAAGAATTTTTTTTTCTCAACGTCTCAAAACCAAGCAAGTTGTGAGCCAATAGGTAATGTTTTTTAATTTACTTATAGAAGTGCTGTTTGCTAGCTTGCTAACTAATCTTAAGGGTAATGTGGCCTGCCCATACAAGCCTCGTCATCTATCTGAAATAGCAGCAGACAAACTAATCTAGCATTAGCTGTGCAGCAGCTGTCCAAAGACCGTTTGAAGAAAAGGCAGCATGTGATTGTTGACAGCATGGGACGTTTTTGATTTAGAGAGCCTTCCTGCATTATATTCCATTATATTTTAAACCACTTTACCAACTACTTTAACCAAATAAAGATATTTCCACCTTAAACTGCAGGAAATGAAAAGTTTGATATTCAAACTTTCCTGGGGGACGACCACCAGATGCCCCACTGTATGTGCCCTCACAGTGGTCAAACGAAACCTACGCCCAATGCAGTAAACAACCAGCAGCAGACACACACACTTGTGTCTCTCAGGTGTATCTGGCTGCATGTCCAACAACTTTGATGACTTGTGTAATGTAGCTGTTCTGTGAAACTGAGTTCGGAGGAATTGTGCGTCAAAATCCCTACTGGGTGGTTGAATAATTGATATACAGTGAGGCGACAGCAAATGAAACGTCCTTGACACTGGATAATAGTTGTGTAGGTATAAAAACATTATCAATTTGATGTTGAGAGATTGACGGGTGTTTTCCATCCAGGAGCACAAAATAAAACCACATCCATTTTCATTTAATAGACCTTTCATCCTTTTGTGAAAACTGCCAAATGGAAATTAAGAGTAAATTTGTTCTTGAGGAATAAATTATGCCCCAAATGGGACCTGTCAGGTTGCTGTAATTGGCTCTGACCCATGGAAGAAACAAATGTAGCTAAATGGTGCCACCTACTGGCCACATCTGGTTACTGCTGCAGCAACTGTCTCCAGCAAGGATCTCAAAACATTTATCAGAAGGTATCTCAGGACATTTACTCCTGTGCTGTGTTTAAGTACAACCTGGAGGTACTGAACATGAAAATAAGTAACAGTTTGAGACCCAAAGAACTCAAAGATTTGGGGAAAAAGTACAAATTGTGTAGTTGCAGGTTTTTTCTTTCCTTTACCATTACTCATCTCGCAACCTCTGCTGCAACAGTAAATCGCTGAACATACATGAATGCATCAGAAATAACAATCTAATAATGTAACATATATCAGTCACAGTGGTCATTTTTCTGCATAACAAGTACATCTTCCTTTGATACTTGAAGTACATTTTGCTCTTATTTCTGTACTTTAATTACGAGTTTGACTCCAGGACCTTTACTTTTATCAGAGTATTGCTGCCTCTTCCACTACTGCCACTTGCCACAGTGATGTGGTGACCTGCCTACTGGAAATAAAATCAAAACCTAAACACATGATCTCTGAAAGTGCCTATAAGGAAAACAAACACTTGGCCTTTATCATTATGGGCCCTTTTTACATCATGGTAAGAAAACCACATGCAAACACTAAAATGAATGATGGTTGAATTCCACTCAGCTGCTTCAGTTCCTGGTACTGTGCATGCTGACGTACTTGGACACTTAAATACAACAGTCATGAATAATATTGGAAGTATAAGTAACAACTGTGTTTTTCTTACTATGACAAGCCAAAATGTCTATGAAAAAAAGCCTATGAATTGGCTTTTAATGCTCAACAGACCAGTTCTTAACTCAGAAACCACAACTACTTCATGTTTATATTTTATAAGGCTAAAAGGCTAATTTTATGTCAACAGGTGGGTTACATTAAATACATAAAAATGTGAGTATAATCAGTGTTAATCAGTGATAGGCTTCATTCAACAAATGCTCACAGGCAAAATGCATAATTTATGTTTTAGTACATTCACCCTCACAGATGTAATGCTAGTGGCATTAAATACCTTTGGGACAAGAACAAGGGGGAGGGACTCCACACTTTGAAGGCCCACAGTGTGAGTATGTCTTAAGTCTAAAACTACTGTATGTGCAGCTTTTGTCCACAAATGTCAGAAACACAAACAGGATATCGGAAACAACTTGAATCATTTATTTTGGACTGAATCAATGAATACAAAAACATTTGGGGTTGACCTGACAGTGCGAAAACCACAGAAAGTATTTACAAATGTGTTATCTACAACAAGGAATGGGATACTTGAAATCGGCTTTCCCAAAATGGGCAAAAATAGAGAGAGAGACACAAAGGTGGAGTCAACAAGTGCTGAATTAACACGGGACTGTCAGGAGCACGACGAGCTGCTCTCAACACCTGCTCGGAGTCAAAGCACTGAAGCTTTATCACATCACACAGATGGTATCATTCATACGGCTGACAGCTGACTGTTTATAAAAAGTTGACACTAAACCTCCCTGCTGTTAATGTCTCATTAGACAGGAGGAGATCAGAGACCTCAAACAGAGTGATGATCCACCACCATGAGATCACTTCAGCCCTTCAATCGCTCAGGACAAGTCCCAGTCACCTGCTTTTCTCTATTCTTCCTTTTGGGCTTTTAGAAACAACTTAGGAAGCCTCTTCGTCGATCTTCGGTGCCAAGTAGTATTTGATGTGTCCCATGTCAGCAATCTTGTACTCCACCACTGTAGGAAAGAAAAACGTCAAAGTTAGGGCCACACAAAGTTTTGCAAACATGTTGAGAAACCAAATGAAAAGATCGATTTGAGAAAAGGATAGATTTACTCACCGAGGGGGATGTCGGCAGACATGCTGAGGGTGACTGTCTTGGACAGTGGCGTGGCCTTGGTGAAGAAGTTCAGGTAGTTGAGGGCAAAGATCAGCTGGACAGGTTCATTCATCTCAATAGTAACCTAAAATCAGAAAGCGAAGGGGAACGGTCAAAACTTTTGCATGTGCCATCACAACAGTAAAAGTAGAGGAGGAGGACTGCTCATTATCATGGTGTCTAATAATGTTACTTTTAGTACTGCTTGACTACCAACTGTAGAAACCCTGACATGTTTATATTACCAACACTGGAACTGAATGATTCACATTGCCCTAAAAAACCTTCACTGATTTGCAAAAATATTTGTAGATTAATCTACTGTCAATTGAATCATCAATTAATAGTTTCAGCTTTAAAGTCAAGATCTTAAATCTTGATTCTGGGGAGAAAACCAAACAGGCAGCAATAAATATTTTGAATATTTTTGTTTGAATTAATCAGCATATATAAAAATCTGAAACTGGCAAAAGTTGATGTCCTAAAAGTGGTTCTGTCATCACAGGCAAAAAAAAAAAATCTTATTGTATTAAATTAATGACACATAGTAGAGAAAGGGAAGAAACCATCAGCGTCTGAGAAGCTTTAAGCAGCAAGTGGATTGTGCTTTTAATAGATTTTATCTAAAAAGTAATTAATTAAAAAAATAAAAAAGACCCAAGCATTTGCAGTGTTATCAAAAACTACAACTGATTACATTTTGAGAGACTTGAGTCCAACAGGCCTGGGTTTGAGGTACATGCGCGTCAGTTTTTTATAACCTTTAAATCTAATATTATTCCTGGTATTTTATTATTTCTTATAAAAAGGATCCCTTAAATTTGGTTACTTAACATTTGTGACGTACTGGTGAGAACTAAATGTTTACAGTTGAAAAAACAAACATGTCAGTGCTCTCTGATAGCCAAGCTTTGCAATGACACCACTGTTTCTAAATGATCAAACAACTCTATACTACAGTTTCTTATTACTTGCCAGCTTACACATATCAATCACCTGTGAGGAGATAATATCAGCCTATATGATTGGATTGCTCATTTTCAGTCAGGCTCTACTAAGCGTTATGTGCAAATTATTCAGATTTTAACACAATCTAATATTAATGCTCACCGCCTCGTCCTCTTTGTCTACGTTGCTGGTCTGGGACAGCTTGATGTTTCCTGTTCCCAGCTCTCCTGAGGCAGAGAATTTGACTCCGTCCTTGGCGCAGGAGATCATGACGGCGTCACCGATCTGGGACAGGTCACGGCAGATACGGGCAAACTCCCCTGAGGGCATCTTCACCACACAGCTGTACTCCTGCTCCTGGAGGGACGGATAGTTGGGGGAAAGGTCAGGAACAGTGTGCATGAAAAACATGTTGGACAGAAAAAAAGGACAAGGACAGGCAACAGATTACTTACTGGAATCCCCAGCTGCTCCACATCCAGGTCCATCAGTTTCATCTCATAATCCGAGACTTTCTCCTGATCTGTAAGAGTGAAGAGAGATAAATGTTGAAGAAACGTAGCTAAACAACATCTGTCAAGTTGATGTCATGCGGCTGTATTGTTAATAAGTCAAAAACCTACTGAGTGTCTCAAACACAAGGGCGAGAGTGTCTGCATTGTCTTCTGCTCTGAGGGTGATGATGTCCTCGTTTCCTGCACACTTCAGGATTTTTGACATACTGGATGGGATTGACAAGAGAGACAAAACAAGTCAAAAGGTGAGTTACAAACCACAAGGGACAGAAAATGCTTTAAAAAAGGCAGTAAATGTTATATACTGAAAAAACAAAGCTTCCAAACTGCATAAAAGTAAATGTTATCAAGGAGAATTGCAATCAGAATACCACTAAACATTTGAAGGATTAGCCAAATCAACAAAATTAACATTCTTGATTAATTGTATAAAAGTAATTTCCTGAAGAAAAAGATATTCTGTTTCTAGCCTCTCAAATGTGAGTATGTGCTACTTTTCTGTTTATACAGCTACAAATTCTTGTGATGGGCATTCCTCACATTCATACATCAATCATAAAAATAACTCATGTCCAACTGTTTGCATTTTAGTGTCCTTGCTCACATAAACCTCTTATTCTAAATCTAGTTTGGATTTTTTTGCGAGAAAATACACTGAACATGTAAATGAGTTTTGTGAACATAAGAGCAAGTTTACAAATTTTTATGTTTAAGAAAAGCATGCAGGGTTGATTTTCATTGTTGATTAATCTACTGATTAATTCATTTTTATTTGCCCAAAAGTCCAAGTATTAAAGACTATTTAGTTTATGATAGAGCTGGATGACTAATTTTGATAACCAAACAGATGTTCAGACATTTTCAAAGTAAAAATGTAAAAAATTGGAAAGTTCCACCTTCTCAAATATGAAGAAATTATGCATTTTTGAAGGGAAGAAAGAATATTTTCTTTCTTCTTGGCAGATTACTTGATAATAGAAACAGTCGTTAGTTGCAACCATACTTTGCAAAGGTATAATTTGAGAGGCTGGAATTAGAATACTGAATTTTGCATTGTGTCCAAAAAAAAAACTGCAGGTTAATTATCTGTCGATTAAATAATCGATTCATCATTTCAACTCTATTTATAACCTAATTTTTTACGTCACATATAAAAACATTTGATGGACGCCAAAATGTTTTAACTAAAAGATATATCCAGTAACCCGGTGTAATGTAACACTGACAGAAAGTGGTGAAGCACAAACGGAAGTGGAAGTTCCCGGGTTAAAAATCTATTCCCGCCAACCCTCAACCAGAGAATTTGGCGCTCAAATGACGTCGCTACGTAATCACAATGTAGCCGACGTTTCCCCCGAAACTGCGCCAAACGTAATTTCAACACAAGACAAAAAGCTGTTAGTTAAACCAATCGATCTATTAGTAAATTACACATTTGTAAACGCGTCTATTTGAGAGCTGGCAGTAAAGAGTTATGGATGACAGCTCAGTGCCCAACAGAGACATGCCCGGGCAACTCTGCCAAGATGGCTACCTTCTTTGTGAGCTTCAGATATTAGACACAGACCATTAGTTTCAGCTAAAAAAAGATACCGAAATAATCGTTTAACCGTGTGCAAGATTAGCGGTTTGCATTGTGCATAAAAGTGGCTCACAAAACCAAACTTTTCTATCGATTTTAGTAGTGTTTAGTAGTTTAGTAGTGGCGAAACTTTGGCAACCTCGACCTGTCAAACTAGCTATTAGTCAGCAGATACTTTAGCTCTATACGCGCCTACAACCTAAAACCACAACAGAATGGTGTCAAAGACCGTGAAACATGATTTGTTTTCTGACTAAAAGAGCTGTAGGTAATGTTTGCTCCACCTGCTGAGGTTGACTCCCATGGCGAGGTTTCTGTCGCACCGGTACGAGTCGAAGCCATCGTGCCGCAGGGTGAGCTGTACGAGGGAGACGTGAGAGGAGTCCATGCTCTGCAGGGAGATGCCGGACGAGCTGACATCCCAGCAGGCTTCTGTGATCAGATCCTTCAGAGCCTCCAGCACCTTCTTCAGGATGGATCCCTGGACCAGGCGAGCCTCAAACATGGTTGCAGTGGAGTTTTTTTTTTTCGTGTGCGTAGGTTTCAAAAGAAGAGTTTCTTGTCGCCTTTAGCGTTACTCCGTCAAATTGGAGGCTGTAACTCGAAGTTATCACCGAGTGTGTTTGAGAAAGAGTCCCCCAAAAAGTTCAGCCTTTGTGTGTTGTTAGCTGACAGAAGTGCAGCACGCAGACACCACTCTCACTGCAGAGGCAAGGTTTGAGCTGCAAGCGCGCGCTAACGTCGGGTTTTAATGATTCGGCGTCACTGCGTCACTTCCGCCTACTTGTTCCTGCCTCCCGACCGCTAAAACGAATGGGCATTGATTCCAGCCATGTTGGAGAGGACAATTGTGTAAACCGTGGAAATTGTGTTTGACTCAATTTCACCAAAATACATGTATATTTATATTTTTTCAAGGTGTTACTACCTACATATATAGACCCTCAAACTCGTCACTCATTAAATGCAATTCAATGTGTGGACCGCCTACAATTATTGATTGACCTTTGTGTAATAAGTCCTGTTTATAACAATAATTCATATTGATATACATTTAGTTGGCAGTTTATAAGCTAAAACTAATACAGTCTAACTCAACTGACATGCTTTACCCTGATTGCCTGCTGTCTGTATGATAATGCACGCACTTGTCTGTCTATACATGTATCTGTGCTGCAGAGTGTAACACAGTGTACTGAACAAAAATTCCCCGTCCTTGGCTATTAAACAATCTGATTCTGAATCTGAACTGTCCTACAAATGACAAAAATAACACTCTCAGAACTTTGTCTCTAATTTTCCTGTAGGCTAATGAGCCTACCAAACTACTTGGTTCTTTACAGAAAACTTACAAGAAATTATTAGAAAATAACATGTTTCCTTTTTAAATGAGCTATGAAACTGATCCAAGATAAGGCTGACAATAATTGGCAATCATGTCTGACAGGCAGTGGTGGAAGCACAGCCAGATTAACCTCTATGGGGCCCCTGCTGTGATAAAAAGACTATCACTGGCAGTTCAGAAGACAGCAAATGAACCAGAGTAGTGCCACACCATTTCCTGAAGATGTTTTGTGTGATAGGGTGTATATATACATATATAAAGTTGCAACACTTTTCCGTATCTTACCCCAAACTGGTCAATTCAACCTGACCATTCTCACATGCTCTTACCTAATTAATACATGTGTCTTGTCCTTTCCCCTAATTAGCTCATCCTTGTCTAGAGCTGGATTTGGGCAGTATTCTCTAAGTTTATGTCTTTCTCTACATCCTTATTTATAAAACCTTGGTTACCCTAGCAACAGAGTATAGAAGTGTCTCCTTATGGCCACTATCAGTCATAATAATGGCTAAATAGTAAACCATTGTATAACACTGAAGGTCTTTATGACCTGAACTCTTGCAACGTGAGTGAGGCCTGCAAAATAGAAAACTTTTTCACACCTGCTGCCTCCATTTCTCCATTAAGTATCATGAAACATCATAATGAATTGTTTTCTATGTAGAATAAAAAAAAGTCTTTAAAAATCTTGAATTTAACTTTACAAAATCTGCAGAATCCCTCAATATAGTTGGTCAAGGTCGAGCTATTTCTTACTGCTTCAGAATGTTTTATATGTCAACTTTTAATTAGCAAAGTAACTAATGATTACAACTGTCAGATAAATGTATTGGAGTGAAAAGTACAATTTCCATGTTAAATGCAGTGGAGGGGAAGTATAAACTGGCATTTGTAGTTAGTGGAAATTCTCAATTGAGATACAAGTACTTCAAAATGTATAAAATAGGTTATACGGAAAGAACACAATGAGCTCTGATTTGTTTGTTTTATTGATGAGTGATTAGTACTTGGTTAGACTGGCACACAGCGTTCACACAACCACGTCGCTGGTTTGTCACACACATACAGATGCACATTAAAAAGGATGATATTTTAGTACTGCCTTTTAACCCCTGAGTATATATGGATTCAGGCCACTTGGGAACAGGGCGACACAGATGAGACGAATGTCACAAGATTTTACAAAATAGAGAAAATTCTTCCAGAAAAAAAACCCGAGGTATTGGGGTACGTCAGACATGAAAAATTGTACATTTTGCATTACATGTTGTGGCAGGGATTTCGTTTATATTTGGACGGTTACAAATTTGTGTTTTTAAGTGCAGATGCCGCAGTCTTTTTATACTTGTGGAATCTATTTAGAGACCACCAGGCATGATGTAGTTGGTTGCCATGGCGAGGATGGGGGCTCCTGTTGGGACACCGGGGAAAGGACCACTGGACCCAGCGATGTCAATGTGGGAGTACGGCAGAGGTGCGTTCGAGTCCACACCGTGCTGCGATGGAAATTCAGAAATGAAAATAACACAAGTTAATCACTGCACTTCTTCCATATTATATTTTGCATATTTGCAGATGAATAAAAATTTATTCGGAGAACGTGTGAGCACCTTGTCAAGCCCTGAGGCCATGATGAGGAAAGCTGCAGGGGCCTGATGTCCTCGAGGTGTAGCTGAGGACGGCAGGTTGTTGGACTGCAGGATGTCCTCGTATTCAGACTTGCCCTTGTGGAACTCGTAGTCCTCTCGCCGGATGCTGGACACCTCAAACACGTCGCCCAACACCTCTCCAGCTGCACGAAAGTGGAGCAAAGACCATGTGTTAGTTAATGATGGGGAAGAGAAATCTGTCTATGAAGCAAATTGTGCTGGGATTGAGACAGTGTATTATTCGATACAGTCACAATGGTGAAATCTGCTGGGCAGCCCGTGGTACTGCATGTGTAAGGAGGGATTAAATCCAAGAACATGATGAAACGGTACGAGTCATCTCACTGCTGCCGTTATGAATATTTTATTCAATAATAGTTTTATTATAAAAATGAACCACTATTAAACAGAGTCTACAGGTCTGTCTTTAAACATGGAGGCAGAGCTGAGAGAGTGACACCGCTCTTTGGTCAATGGTCAATTTTGCTGAGGTATAAATACATACTTCTGCTTTGACGTGTTGATACTGTGTCATGTGGTCTGCTTTGAATGCAACTTCAATAGTCTTAGAGATTAGAGTGGCAAACAGCTAATAATTTCTAATTAAAATCCTCTCCAAAAATCAAAAGCTGTGACATTTATAACAATGAACAATACAAGACACTAAATTACCAAATAGTCTGTATGTCTTAAAGTGGTTGTGTTTATAATGATATTAAACAGAGAGCAGCTTGCAACTCTTTGCATTGGAGAAGAAGTAACAAATATTTGATAATCAATTTGTCATTAACCTAAATAAGTTTGCTAACAATCAAAAAATCAATTGATGGATTCTGGTTCAAATGAATGAACACAGGTGTTTCCATTCAAGTCACATTTTGCTTTGTAACTTTTTTTTCGTGTAGTTTGACAAAATAATTTTAATTTAAAGGATTACTCAATGGCTTTTCCCAGTGCTTTCTACCACATTTCAAAGTCTTCAATAGATGGAGGTTTCTCAGTTGTCAGTTATTACAACAACTGAGACAACTCCTAAAAAATGGACCTTGATATATTTAAACACTATTTAGTTTCCAAGACGATATATGAACTTTCACAATAAAATGAACTCTTTTCTTACCTTTCTGCCACTGAGCAGCATTCCCGCTGCGATGGGCCGGCCCATTATCCATGATGATCTACAGCGAGAAATACTAAACTCAACTCTACAGCAGTGGATTATTTGAACTTTTTTGATGTTTAAATATCAACATCTCTCAGTAAAACGCAGTATTGTCTGTGCTTGAACGGTACTTACAGAGTAGTTGGGTCCCATGGCTCTGATGGCGTGACCAGTCAGAGTGGCGATAGTAAACAGCTCAGGAGAAGTCTCACATACCGCCTGCAGAAACAGATGACACGATCAGAAGGACAAGGGACCTCCTTAGTAAACGAAAGAAAACTATTCTTGGTCATGGATTGGCTGAGCTTCACCTTGCTTGTAACTCAAGTTCAGAATATCTACGACATCTTAAAATAGATGAAACAACATATAAACAAATATGGTAGTTTTTGAAGCGGAATTTCCAGGATGAATCAACGTTTGACAGAAATATGTTTAAAATGTCACATGGAGGTGGGAAGATGTAGGTTGTAATATGTCATGTGCTATGTAAACCATATATTTAATGGATCTAAGTCATGTGTTTAATTCACGTAGTGTATCGTTGATATTGTTGAGAAGCATAATAAAATGTCGTTACAAAAAAAAGAGGAGGGATGTAAGTGCAGAAAAGGGGTTGGACTGTAAGAAGTAATTATAATGAGATGTTCTGACCTTCTCCTTCATCTCACAGAGCAGGTCGACCATCACCATACGTCCCTCGGCATCAGTGTTCCCCACTCTCACTCTACGACCCGCACGGGAAACCACCAGTTCATCGGCCACGTAGCAGTCTGAGAAGATACACGCATGCACAGTCAGCTGAGGGAGAGAGAGCTGTAACACAGGCCTCGCTGAGAGAAGTAAAAAAAAAGACCCAGCATAAACACAAATAATGGAAAAACGTGGATTAAACTGACCTGAACCCACACTGTTCCTCACCATGGCCATCGAGCCAATAACCTTCAGATGCTTCGGCTTCAGCTTAGCTAAAATCTAGAAGGCAAGAGGGACATTACTGAAGCGGCAGAGCTGTAAACACGTCACTGAAGCTCAGGTGTAACCTGGATACCTGCGGTTGATTCCTGACCGAGAGGCACAAGTCCTGAAGGGCAGATTTTTATTTTGAAATCACTGAGCCAAACCCAGAGATCAGCTTCTTTATCTCCCTGAGGGTTTGTTATTCAGGTCACTCACCTGGAAGAAGCCAGCTACGGCAGCAGCTCCGCACTTGTCCCTGTGCATCCCAGCCATGAATCCACCGGCCTTGATGTCAGCTCCTCCAGTGTCGTAGGTGATGCCCTGGAAACACAACATAAGATCCAACCTCTATTCACTGAGAATTCAGTCACATAAAGATACAGTACATGCTAATTAAAATATGCACTTTATAGTTTTACTCATCCCAAAGTGACTCGTTCAAATGTCTTGTTTGTCCTATCAACAAATGAAAACCCTAAAGGGTTAGAGTGTGAAGAGTGTAAAGTCTTCACATTTAAAGAAACTGGAACCAGTAAATGTTTGAAATTTGAGCTTAACGACTATTACAATTATAAGAATTGTTTAAAAATAGATTATTTTTCTGTTGTTCAATGAATAAATTATTATTTGCATCTGTTTGTTCTAGATATATAGATATAGATAGATACACCACACTACACATTTGGTATCTGGCACGATATCACTCACTGATATCAAGGTAAACTTCAATCAATCACCAAACATGCAGCAAGTTCACCACCAACGTTCAATCCCAACCTTTCCCTAAACTATAGGTGGATGAAGCCATCACTTACAGCTCCAGAAAAACACTTAATAGCAGATTTCTCCATGTACTGTAGCTTGCGCAACATAGTTTAAGTGTTTTCAACAGATGTGGTACATGTCCGAAAACTAAAGTTTAATGGCAACAAATCACCTAGAGTGACGTAGAGTATCTGCTGATGTTTGATCAACATTCTTTTGGGGATTTTGTCCTGAAATTATCTTGTGTTTTAAAAATGACACTTTGGTGAATATATGACTTGATATTTATTTCCAGAGTCAAGCTTTCCTTCAATGTTTTGGTGGTTCACAGACAGAAGTCCGACAGTTCCCTCTCACCTTTCCCACCAACATGAGTGTCTTCTGGATCGGCCCGTCTCCACAGTACTTCAGCCTGATGACTCTGGCCTGATGACGCGGTACACCTGTACGAGGAGGAAACTATGAATGAGTATGCAAACATCTTTAAAAACAGTTTGGTAAATCTGTGTCCAGAGTTTTGTTAATATGTGATGAAAACTAAATCTGTTCTCTTACTGTTGGCGCAGCGGTTGACTGCAGCCAGACAGGGATACTCTTTCTCCAGAGTCTTCAGGTTGCTCACCACTTCCACCTGCAGGTGAATAAACACAGGCACGTTCTTAAAATGTTGCTCAAAGTGCCAGTGAAGAACCAAACACCCACACAGTTGTTCTGGACGGTGACTGAAAATTATTTCTACACATTTTTTTTTTTTCTTAGGAGGAAAAATATAAGACTGTTGACTTTCTCCCACAAATAAAATATGGAGTATCATATGGTTTAATATTTCTTACTACCTGCACGGGGCTGTCCTTGAAGAGAGCCTGGACGTAATCAGCCGCGCGAGGAGCAGCCATACGCTCGGGGTCGGAGCCACCGATGTCACGACACGCCACTCTGGGAGGGGGGGAGGAAGTTAGTGAATGACATGATGTGATAAAATCTCTGCAGGAAATGAGATCAGGTATTGTGAGTCACCTCCCGCTCTCCAGAGCATCAGCTAGCTCCACCAGCCTCCGTCCTTGAGCCTCCTGTGCAGCCCACAGCCCCAGAACACACACCTTGAAGTCAGTGGGTTTCACATTCCCCTCCCTCACTTCAAGGGGCTGTTATGGAAAAGACAGAATGTAAAAAGTGAGTGATTTCCATAGACTTTCCATAGACTAGTCACTGCCCACATCATTCAAACTGGCAAAGTGGCACTTCTCATGACTGGTAAACAAGAACCAAGTGTGAACATTGCTTCTATCAGCTCCGGATGACGAGGAGTTGTTCAGTTTTTTTCTCACCATGTAGAGAGCCTGAAGGGCCCCGAGGGCAGCCACCAAGGTGCTGTTCTTATAGTCCTTGTGTGGAGGGCAGACCAACAGGGGGCGCTGCATGCCAGCTTTCAAGGCCCTGGAGCGACACACGGATGAGTAAGACAGGAAAGAAACTTGGGGTACATTAAGAATAGCAGATCTATAGGTCTGATTAATAAAACGACCACAAACTACTTTCTTTATTCTTTAGAAATATCTGAGTAAAATATAATATCTAGAACAAACAGATGCACATACATAACTCCTAAGTAAATAATAATTGATTCGTCGAACAACAGAAAAATAATCTATTTTTAAATTATTCCTATAATTGTTATTGTAGTTAAGCACAAATTTCAAACATTTACTTGTTATTTCCCCTTTTAGTCTGATTCATGGATAAGATTCTGAGAAGAGTCTTTCAAAAATAGTCACCGTTTACTCGTCTATCATCATTTCCAGAAACTACATAGTTTGATGTGAAATTTATTTAATTTCCACTTTTTCTAAAACATTTGAGCTGATAAATCATTTCTCCAAATTATAAAACATTCAAATCGCAGCCTGGATTACTAAACCAATTATTACAAACCAATTATCTACAAATTGGAGGCCATTAAGGGAGTTAAGATATAGCTGTGGAGATAAACCAGCATCATGAGACACTAAGGAGGGAAAAACCCTCCATTCACTGACCGTTTGATGCCGTTGACTGCTGCATCACTGAAGCGCCTGATGTCATCGTAGTCACGGTTTACAGGGCCGGTGGAGGCAAACACCAGGCGGTTACCAGGGAGACCAGGGACCTTGATGAGCACCACCTCCTCCCCCAAACCGCTGTCCACCTGGAAGTAAAGTAACAGCACACAAGAAAACACAACCACATGTTATACCACCTCTCGTTTTGAGATTTGGAAGCAGAACAACACCCGAGAGAATAGAAACTTAGTGATCTCTTCTTCACTGTCCATCTTTGTTTACAGTGGTAGCACAAGACTGCTTGAGCAGTGGCTTATGATTAGCTGAACTCCTTAACTGAAGCCGTGTCTGTTTGTGATCTCTTGTTACTGGTTGCACATTATATGACACAGCTGAGGCCTGACAGGTGAAATCACCCAGTGGAGGAATATCTGAAGAATAAAAACATAAATTTTATGTAGCAAATCTTTTTTTTTCTACTTTCCTATGACCAATGCTTTAGTGGATAGGTGGCATGTCTGACTGTAATCCGAGTTAACATTGGGTTAGACTGGGACACATCTGATTAATACCCATATTGCAAGAACATAAAAGCGTTTCTTTATCCCACTAAACAGCAGTTATCTTATCTAAATTACACTTGGACTGAAAAAAACTTTGTTATTGAGTTCTAATAACTTAATTTCCACACTCTAGACATTTGACACATCACGTGTTCCTAACTTGAACATTTAAAACAAATAACTACAGTCCACACATAACATTTACAGCCCAATGCACAGATAAAGAAACGGCACAGATGCAAAGACAATACTGGAATTTTTCCGTCCTACATGAGAACATATTGTGTTATTCTTGACAGTGCATTTCTAGATGTAATCGGTGTTTGGTGTGTGAGTGCATGTCAGTTTAGTGGGTGTAAAAGAGACAAAGGAAGAGCAGGTGAGATTAAATAAATCTTTTGTAGGTTTTTGGGGTTGACTGGCTGCAGGTGGTGGGAGAACAGATACTCACAGAGCTGTAGTCCTGCAGAGGAGCCTTCAGGCACTCGAGCTCAGAGGGCAACGTGTCATGGCTCTGGGTGACCAAGACGACGCCATCGAAACTAAAAAGAAGGAAAATGCGTTAGTCATCTGATGCTAACTGTCTGTTAAGATCTCTGTCAGAGAAAGAGGAAACACAGCATTTTTCCTGGTATACTCACTTCTGGTTCTTGAGGTTGGCGGTCCATTCGACAGGCTGGACACTGGAGAGAGAAACACACAAAAAGAACACGTCATTTCCTTCACTATATGCAATGGCAGCACTGCCTGACACAGATACGCTATCTCAGACGGTGATGCAATAGGACTCAGCCAGTTTTTATAATGCAGGTTAAAGATAACAAAGTGGATTAAGTGTGGAATCCAGCAAGACCTTTGAGATCTGATTTAATTTAATCTTTGACAGGTTCACTTCTTGTCTCACTGCAGCAACAATGAAGACTTTGTGCCAAGTGTGCCACATTTTTTCTATTGTTGAAACAGGAATTTTCATCTGTTCAGCAGATCGCCAATCCGCCCAAAGATTTTCAATGTTGATTTTGAACTATGTTTTGGATCATTGCCATGTTGCGTGATTTCAGTTTTGGTGTCTTAACTAACTGCAGGACATTTGCATCCAGAGTATAATCGGGTCCATTCTCCCCTTTATCTGTGCAATGTGTCCTGTGCAACAATCCAATCCAATCCTGCTTAAATTGGTGCCCAACCTTTCAGTACATGTCACACTTACTGTTTTATTGGTATCATTTTTTAACTTAAGTTCATGAAATAAAACGTAACAGTGCGTGAACATTTGAAGAAAGGCTGATTTGTCTATTTCCTGCATGGTTTATATTTACTTCTCTTCACTTAAAGAATTTCTGTTTATAACAGATTTTCTTACACTCGTCAGACATTTTCGGGATCATATGACACCTGTGAATATAAGGAAATATAGTAATATTGGAAGTGAAACATGAGCAAAAAGATGGCTGTGTGGGCCCTTTTAATGGAAAATGAATCCACTTCTGTAGCAATATGAGAGGATCAGATGTTTCCGCTTTAAGCTGTGATTGAATAAACAAATGAATCACGATCACAGATAAATCAAATGACTAAATTAAACCAGCGGCCGCGTACATTATAGAGCTGTGGCTTAAAGTAGCGTATTAACATAAAATAAAAACCTTCTCTGAGTCTCTTTGTCTGATGTTTCATGCAAACATAAAGCAGCACGTTAGAAACCCGTGAAGGCAACACGAAAAACGTTTAAAAATACAAACAGCCGTTTGTCTCACCTGGTGCACATTTTGCTTCTGCTTCTCCTGCTCCGCTGTCTTCGGGGTGAAAGAGGCAATCAGAGACCCGGGGACTACGGATCCTGCCCTACACTCTTCCCCGGTTGATCACATGATCCGTTAAGTTGCACTCGTGTTGCCTTCGCGGCCTTATCCTAGCTCGTTAATACGAAACATCCTAGCCGTAAAATGGTACTTTACTATGATTTAAGGGGCTTTTTGTCTCAAATAACATCAATTAGCAGTAGAGCAAAGCAACAAAATACATTTACTCAAGTACTATACTTAAGTACAGTTTTGAGGTACTTGTACCTTGCTAAAATTCCCACTGCATTTTAAGGCTCCTTAAAGGCTACACTCGGGAATTGTAGTTTCTTAAACTGATTAAAAACATAAAAAGCCGCATTAAGAGGAACATATTAGCAGTGTATTATGCATTGTTAAACATAATATAATAAATATCACGAACACGCTTTGCCATTTGTGTCGGTTCAGTAATTTGTCTCGTTTCTGACAGGTCTGACCTCGTGGACTACAAACACAAACCGGAAGCAGTTAAAAGTAATGAATTCTGTGCAGAACCGGAGAGGTGAGTTTTAACTAGAGACAGTGCAAAGGGCAGGAGAAAAGTGGCAGCCGTCACAGTCATTCAGAAGTAACCCTAACCCTGAAATGCCATTTTACTGAGATAAGTCATTGCTACAAAGCTACAGCTCGAGCTGCAGGTAGGCAGAAGTTACCAGCTACCGTGTTCATGCTTTTCTTATCGAGCTCATGATTTACAGCTCTGTAATCAAGCGATAGCCAATGATAATTGTACATTGTGTGGAAGACTTGCTGACATAATGGGTACTTGTCTCATTTTCGCAGCTTCTTCCTAAACTACTTTAGGACATAAAACAGTTCACAGTTCACATTATGACTTTGTTCTCACTTGGCTCGTGATTTTATGACTTCTGCAAGTTCCACACTTTTCCTTTAGACAATGATTTCCCCAGTAAACCTTTGAAATAACAGACATTTTCACAATGAAGTTAACAATGGAGTTTTTGTTCAAAGAAAAGCCAAGACATGGACAGGTCAATAATGTGACAGCAGGACCAGTGCAGAAAT
This sequence comes from Seriola lalandi dorsalis, assembly GCF_002814215.2. Lineage (NCBI taxonomy): Eukaryota > Metazoa > Chordata > Actinopteri > Carangiformes > Carangidae > Seriola > Seriola lalandi. Next base: position 359,265 of record NW_019525082.1, read on the forward strand.
TATAATAATAATAAATTGAAACAGAACATTTTTTGATAATCAATCAAACTAATTTATTTATAAAACTGCAAAACTTTATCCAGCTCCAGCATCTTAAATGTGAGGCTGTGTGAAGTTTGACTTCACAATATTTGATGACATCTAACAAACAAGAAAATCAGTCTTTAAGACGCCCTCAGAGAAAGAACTCTCATTTGCTTTTTGTTTCACCTCTATTTTGTGTCTGCTTGTCTGTCACCTGTCATCACCTGCTTTCTGTCTTCTTCATTACTTTCATTTATTTTGTCCTCATTAGATGAGACTTCCTCTTCGCTCCTCTCGCATCTTCAGGAGTTTACTCTGTCTAAGCCAAACCACGACCCCACAGAGCCGAGGCCTGAGCGGTGCAGCCATGCGTCTGGTGCAGTTTCATCGCCATGGTGACGGAGGCATCAGAGTGGGAGTGGAGCAAGGCGAAGGGCTGGGTGTGGTGGATCTGAAGGCGTTTGACCCCTCCATGCCCTCAACCATGAGAGAGCTGCTGGAGCTGGGAGACAAGGGTCTGGAGTGTGCACAGAGGTTTCACACATCAGTCTTTTCTTTCTAAATGATCCTCATCAATCATCATCTTCCCTCATTATACTCTCTCTTGCTTCCAGATCATTGTCTTCCTCCCCCTCAACATAATCTCTGTTATAAATCCTGTTCATAGTTACCAGAATCTTCTTAAATCACCATGTTTTTCCTAAATAAATGTCATGTCCTAAATCTACAACCTTCTTGCTTAGATCATTTTTTTTCTAAATCCCCATCCTCTTTCTAAATAATAATCTTCTTGGATTATCGTTTTAAATCATGCTGATAGTAAAATATCACCATCACTTCTTAAATCAAGCAAAACCATTTTCCTACATCCACATCCCTTCCTTAATTAACAACTTCCTGTTCTTGATAAATAAATCTTATTTGTTAAAATCGTCTTCTTTGTGAAACATCATCTTCCTAAATGTACTTCTTTGACTCTTTGTTCCTACAACTTGACCTTCAACAACATCGTCTTCTTCTCCCTCTTCAATCAACTTCTGTCCCAAACCATCACGATCTTTCTAACACATCGTTGTCCTCCTCCTCCTCAGAGCCTTGGCGTCCGGTCAGTGTGTGTTGGAGCGACCCGACATCCGTCTGCTGTCTCCTGTGTTGGCCCCGGAGAAGGTGGTGTGTGTGGGTATGAACTACCGCGACCACTGCCTGGAGCAGAACGCTCCGATCCCCAAAGAACCGATCATCTTCAGCAAGTTCCCCAGCGCCATCACAGGGCCGTACGATGACATTACACTGCCCCCAGAGAGCCAGGTGAGAGCAAGGAAGGAAATGTTGTCACTTCCAAAAGGTCAAACTGTGTTTCGAAGGGGGAGGGAAGACAATACATACAAACAACTCTTTTAGGTCTAATGTAATATCTTTCATGTCATGAGTAAAACTTTAAAATCAATTGTATAAGTAACAGGGAGCCAGTGGAGAGACGATAGAACTGGTGAAATGCGTGATTGATGAAAGCCTTGCTGCAAAGTTTTGGACATTTGCCGTGATGTAATGAAAGCATGGATGACTTTTTAAAAAAATCTTAAGGTTTAAGTTTCTACATTTTACAGTGTTCCTTCGTTAATTCAACAGGATGCAGCAGCATTCAAACAGAGATTTGACACTGAGCTGGGATCAAAAGAAACCCTGAGAGTTTTTACTCCGGCTTTAACAGTGTGTGAATGTAATTGTGCATCGTAATATCTGAGCAAATGAAAAGAATCAGTGTTGTCATAGTAAAGTTATAGAAGACTTTGAGAGATTTGACCAAGACACAATAAATTTAGCCTGTTGTTTGAGATTGAACTTCATCTTATTTTTTTATTTTATTGAAGTAAGAGTCAAGTCAAATTTGTGTAAGAAAATTACTGAGATATATTCATAATAAATCCCATTTTTTGTGCAAGATTTTTTTTCCTTATAGAAAAGGATGAGCACTATAAGACACTATCAAGACGTGTCACCATCATTACCACATACTAATTGTACTGCATACAGTACAGGACACAGTTTTTATATTTAATTGACCAAGAATCATACTACACTAAAAACCTTTTAAGTGTGTAGTTTGGATTTGGGACACAGCTCTGGCTCTTTTTCATGTTCTGTTTGCTTCATCTTGGTCTTGTGTGTGTGTCTGAAGGAAGTGGACTGGGAGGTGGAGCTGGCCTTTGTGATTGGACGGCGAGGAAAACACATCAAGGTGAGAAAAACAACTTCAGCTCTGATGTCTGTGATGCTTTGATATTGCGACGAAGCATCTACTCAGAATCCATTTCCACTCCTCTTGTTGTTCAGGAGGAAGACGCTCTCTCCTATGTTGCTGGCTTCACTGTGGCCAATGACGTGAGCGCGCGTGACTGGCAGATGAAGCGCAACGGGAAGCAGTGGCTGCTGGGAAAAACGTTTGACAGCTTCTGTCCTCTCGGCCCTGCCTTAGTAACCACCGACGCTGTGAACGGTGAGAGGGAACAAGAAACCACAGCGGGGAGAGCGAGACAGAGAGGGGAAATTAAAGGCAGTCTGGTGAATCCTGCAGTTATCTGTGATTTGTCCGTCAGCAGCCTCGCTCAGTTAACAAGCTGCAATTCAGTGAGAAGTGTTGCTTTCTTTAGCTGATTGGAGCAGCAGGGGAAACACAACTGAATGATAATGGTGGATGATGGTCGAAATGGATTTCTACGGTTAAAAATATTCTTGGTGAATGTGGGCTATTATATTTGTGGCACAGTCACGGAGATATCAATTCAGAATACTTTCAATTTCAAGTTAACACCGTCTCAAAGATGTGGCTCTTCAGGACTTGCATGATGACGTCAATAATAACCCTCAGTTTAATAACTACAGACTGTTTAAGATTGGATTTTTTATTTTGGAGAAAAAAAACGAATTTTATCTTGGTTACAAATGAAATTCACAAATGGTTGTTGCTGAATCATGCACAGATTCTCTGCCTTTCCTCACAGTGGCTTTACATATGTTACAGAAATTGATTTAATTAAAAGTAAATATACCAAACTAAATTAATATTCTATTCACCATATCGTCATAATGGCTTTAGATTTTATGATTTCTTTGGCGTATTTCCGCCCAGTAATTTATACATTTCAGGTCTGAATGCAGGTCAGTCCAGTATCATCCTGTTACAACACCAGACAGTGGAGCATCACCGACTGTAGGCTGTAATATTTCTCTACGTGTAGCATCACAGTGGGAAATCCTTTATTGTATTTTTGTACGTTTCTGTAAAGTGAAAGCAGCCATATCTGTGCAGCTGAGGGAGTTTGGTGAAGTCACAGAAACAAGTGAGTGTTTAAGGACAAGAAAATGAATATGTTCTTGGTCCAATAAGTGACAACAGATTAATTAAATGATCTTACAGCATTAATCCAAGCACCGCTAAACTTGAAAAATTATTCAACACAATGTATATCAAATAATCAAATTGTTTAAATAACAGCTCCTTTTAGGTTACTATGGCAGAGTGTTCTTTTCTTCTTTATTGTCATATATTTGCACATTACTGGGTACTTTATTTCTGTTTCTTCTATTTTCATGTGTGACTATGTCCATTCACCTTCTTGAGGGGTCGTCATGTAATAAGTCCAGGTCTACAGCCACAAACAGGAATATCAGCTGTCCTGCTTTTTGTATCATTCCCCCTCCAGACCCTCACAACCTGGGCATCCGCTGCCTGGTCAACGGAGACACAGTCCAGAGCAGCAACACTGATCAGATGATCTTCAAGACAGCCGCGCTGGTCGCCTGGGTCTCCAAGTATGTCCGCTCACCGTCACTGCTCATGATGATGGTGTCTGTGCATGAGAACTCTACAGAGGCACTGCATGTTTTAAGAACAGATTTACATAATAAATACAGAGCTTTTACATTTTTCCGCCTCAGTAACTCGCGCTGAGAGTGCAGTTTCCATTTAAGAAATAATGCAATTTGAATTGTGACAGAAAATGAATCCAAGAAAAAGGGGACTGTGCGAGCAAATGGGCTCTGTTTCGTGACTGACTTGAAGCTGAAATTACATGATTCAGCAAAGACTTATCCGCCATGGCTGGCACCCTTTTACCCTAAAGCTTTCCGGCCAAATGGGGCGTTCACTGATCTGATCTGAGATTCTTGGATGGAAAAGCCTCTTGCTTTCTGCCCTGACTCACTGGTGACAACGCCATTCTTTCCACATTCGATAGCAAGTCCTCGAATCTTTATGCTAATGTATATCACTCTGTCTCTTTCCTGCTCCTGAGTCTGAGCCTCCACTGTGTGTGTTTTTGTTTCTCCTCTGTCAGGTTTGTGACATTATCTCCAGGAGATGTGTTCCTGACAGGCACCCCTCCAGGCGTGGGTGTATTCAGGACGCCACCCGTCTTTCTCAAGGTGATTTCATGGATGAAACTAATTAACATTAAAAATTATAGAGCTGATTTGCTCACATTCATGTGTCTGTAGCTCCGGTTTTACTTTCACTTCATTCAAAACACAATCTTAATAGATATTAAAGGAGTATTTTAACGGGGTGTTTAACTGTTTTTTCATTTCAGAAAGGAGACGTGGTGGAGTGCCAGATAGACCAGTTAGGCTCTATAGTCAACAGAGTGGTCTAACGCCCAAGACAAACTGCTGAAAACAGCAACAATCCATGGAGGAATGTCAGCCGTTAAACAAACTGCACTTCTGATCGCCTGCTTCACACAATGAATTACTATTTCCAGTTAATGTTTCATAATCATTTTTTTTTTTTTTTTACTTTTCCGGCTTTTACTTTTGATTGTGTGCAGATGTGTAATAAGTGTATGTTTCCTGATGAATGTTTTAGTCATGATACTTCACTAACTGCGTGGAAGGAAAACGTGTTATTTTTTACTATGTGGATGTGTACAATGTAATTACATGAGTCAACATGGTGTTTGCAGCTCAGCCAGTTACTGAGTCACAGTCATCACCAGCTGTAAAAATACCCTCTATCAACAGTCACGCACTCATGCTACACAACAGACACTGTGAACCTCCGCACTTATTTCAGTGTGAAAAACAAAAAAGTATTTCTAATTATATTTAATATTCAGGATGATAAATCAGGCATAAAACTTTTCTACTAACTTTCAAACAGCAAACTTTCTCATAAAAAGAAAGCAGATTTCTAGTGATGGGGAAAAATTCAATTTAATTAAAAATATGCTGTCCTCAATATTTGTCGCTTGCTTTGCCTGCGAGAAAATTCTTCATAATTACTTCGATCTGGGCTTTGACTCGTCTACCTGCTCGCTTCATTTTTGCTCAATTCGCTGAAGTTGAATTTTTTCACGGATGAAGACGAGCTTTAGGGAAACCCCAGGACTGAACAGACCCATTTACATTTTTCAATACTGTGATGAGGTGACGTGTTGAGCCTGGTAATTATGTCTGCCCACTGAGTCGCTTGATTGTGTTAAAAATTATTACTTACAAAATTAGGGATTACGTTACATTAATTTGGAAAATTATTTTTTCCAAAGCAGCTTTCAGTTTTCTCAAATGATGTTGTACATTGGGAGTAATTTGGGGTTCAGCTTCTTGCTCAGGGACACTGGGCATCAAACCACCAATTGGGTTTTTTTGTAAATATGAAAGAATTTAAAATCAGTCAAGACCGATGTATTCACAGCAACAATTGAATATGAAGTTCATTTATATCATAAATCTTTCAAGAAAATTCTCTGTGCAGGACGCTCTTCTGGCAAATTATAGAAATATACTCAGTTGTCACTTTAATCAGCACGCTAAGATAAAACTAATGCAGTGAAGGTTATGATGTTGTGATGCTGCATCTACCTTTTCTTCAGCTGTGTCTCAATACCATACAACGTACTGCCTGTGAGCAGCGTAAACAAATATTTAGAGTGTAGTGTTTTTACAAGAAATCAATATGCTTCGCAGTTTTATACACGATTCTTCAGTCATTTGATCAAACTGAGACTATAAACTGCCACGGCCAATTAATCAAAAGAAACAGACTTATTATTTGTTTTTAAGGTGTTCTTCAAGCCGTTTCATCACCATCACAAACTAAACCATGAATTCTTTCCAGCTGTGAGCAGCTCCTCTATTGTTGGAGAATAATGTCCACATCGCTTTTCCACTGAACACACACACTCAAACCTGCTTAGCAGTAGTGTGTAGTATGGATTCGGGACCCCGCTATAGCAAAGGGCGTGTGTGACTACTATTTAGGACGCAACAGTATCGTCAGTTTAACACTGGGTGGCAATAGAGTTTCACAGTCAGTGAGAGCTGATGAACCGCAGCTTTGATGAGTGCTCGGTTTAGGAGGGTAAAAAAGAAAAAAAAAAACAGCCGCTCCGCCTCTTGACTGCACAAACAGTCAGCTGTGAACTCCAAAATACTAACGCCTGCCAGAAAAAGCTCTGCCCCGTTCAAAGCGAGGCATCGATTTGTCTCTGCGTCTTGGTGTCAAAAGGTCTACGTGGAACAGACAGACTCTCCTGAGGTCTGAGTCAGCACAGAGAGCTCTACATTCAGGAGAGCAACCCAGAATGATGAGCTGTTAGGAATAAATCTATAGGAATGGGAATATTATAATATACTGCTGTAAAAGAGTTTAGTTTGTGAACGTGAAACCCACTCTGCGTATGTGCTGGATTTATGATGAAATAACGTTTATTTATTTGAACGAATCAATTTGTGAAAAACCAGAAAAAAGAACTAAAACATTTCCAAATGTAACAAACTAAACTTCTGCAGCCTTCATCACAACATAAACATGGTCGAAACACAAGCTGCACTGAGCATCATCATCCTACAGTGAGTCCTCACAACTGATTACAGGGACTTCATAATCCTCGTCCCCTGTGGCTTTATGCTAATGCTATTACTAAAGATAAACTTAAAATCAATGTCTCATCACTGAAAAATCAAAACGCAATTAACCTAAAGGCACGAGCATCCTGGCTCAGCATGACTGAACACAAGTTTCTCTGACACGAACAGAAGATGAGGTCAGACTCTGCAACAAAACAAAGCTGTGTCGAGGCCTCGAGTCACACTGCTGAGTTAAACACATTAATTGTAGAGGTACTGTGAGATGAAGCGGTGCAATTTCTGCCTGTTTTCTGACAGCTGGAACAAAGAGCCGATACCCAGGAAGACGCCTCCCTTCTGGCGCTCCTCCGAGAGAACCTGAAGTGAACATAAACACGCAGCACCGTCAGGACACTCGCGACCGCAACACTTTTTGTTCAGTAACCTTTATTTGGACACTGAACGCACGCAGCTTTTCTTATCTTTGGTGGTGTGCTTTTTGTACAAGGACAAATAAAAAAAAAAACACTGAAGTAATAAAAGAGATAAACACAAGACCCTTCAAAACAAGAACACATCAAAAATGAAAAAGAAAAAGAAAACTAAAGATGTTACATAAATAACACTGAACCACCTTATTCACTCAGCAAGGTCTGAAATAACAAGGCGAAATGAGACAGCCAAACTTCAGACTGTACTGTCCTGCTTTTTGTTTTAGAGCTGCATTAACACCAGAAAGAAATTTCCCCTTTGATTTGATCTTAAATATCAAGACGTCTTGACATCAGGGATTGGAATTATCTGTCAATTCCCAGAGACAAGCACAATAACGATGATTTCTGACTGATAACCTTGATAAGAAAGCTAATAATTGCCTCATGAGATCTTGGCAGATATATAGGTCAATGATGCTCTATTTTTAAAGGCAGTGTTTAAAGGCAGAGATTCCCAACCCGCATGCTGAGAGAGGAGACTGATGGGCGCTGACACTGTACGTTGAAAAGGCTGAGTGGTGAAATGCTTGAGCGAGGAATTTGTGCTAAAACATTGATTTTATATACTTAAAAAGATTTAAGATTTATGAGTGAGTTTCTCCATTTTTCAGACTTTCTCCAGTTCCTCTGTTTTTAAGTTGGTGCCAATCAGTGAGTTTGCCCTTCTCCTTTTCATTACTCCTTGCTGTTTGCAGAGTTGGTGCATATGGCGATAACAGACGCTCATATTCCTATCTGCAAGGCAAACCATTTGCTGCTCTCCTTCTTTCGCTGTATGAAAAACAACTTTCACAGACTTGAAATTTGCCGCAGATAATCCATCACAATAAACATAAAGCCTTTATCTGGTCTCGTCAGAGTTTCGGTTTAATCCTCAATTCATTGTGCCAGAGAAGAGTTTTCCTATCAGGTCACCTCACAACCCACAGGAGGAAAGGGAAACATGTCACTGAGGAACCCTCAAAAATAAGCTGCCTTACTTGTATAACCCCAGCCAAGTATTCAGATCCTCCCCTTTAATAAAATTACCAAAACCTCAATGTAAAAGTATTAAATTACAAGTAAAAGTTCTGCATTACTTAAGTACAGATGTATTATCTGCAAAATGCACTTAAGTTATCAAAAGTAAAAGGAACTCAAGGGCAGAAAACTTGGTCTTGTGAGTGATGTGTTGTTGGTACTCAGAGGCGGAGCAAGATTTAACTACTTTACATTTTGCTGGGTAGATTGATCTATATCAACAAATCATTTTTTATGAAATGATTATATTGTTGATCATATATTTTGTGTGTAAAATAAGTCACTAAAGTAACTAGTAACTATAGTTGTAAACTAAATGTAGGGAAATACAACATTTGCCTCGGAAATGTAGTGAAGTTAAAGTGTAAAGTGACATTAAATGAGAATTAAATCAAGCACATGCACATTAGAATTGTGAGTAAGTGCACCACTGATCTCAGCTATGTTTTTATTTAGAGATGTCTTTGTCATCCCACAGGGTAATTAAATGAAATATATGTTTTATGTTATAAAAACCAAATTTAAATCCAGGATACTTGGAAACATAATTTGGGGGAAATGTAAAATAGATACACAATAATAGGATTAAAAGTCCATATAACACACTCATTAAAGACTCAAATATGAAATGTAGATCACTTTGCCACAGTAAAAAAACCTTAACCTGCCTGTAATACTCTTTTCCAAATTCTAATTTTAAATCACTTGTGTCCTTGGCCCAGTGAATCCTCTTTATAGACTGACGTTTCTGCTTAAACATGATTGGATATGGCTGGCTCAAGTCAGGCTGAGTTCCTTTCTTGTTGCATCAAAATCAGGTTGGATTCCCGTCCACGTCGAGTTGGAGGGTCAAAAATATGGTTGAAAAACTTTGTCAGCAGTCGACCGATCATTAGCGATTTGGGGGATTTGGGCTGTATTCAGGTTCACCTGCGAACAGGTTGATGTCAGAACTGAATTTTCTGGGAGTTGGACTCTGCCTAAACTTTCTGTCCTGAGTCTAGCTTTAATTCTCGGTAGACAGACAGATTTAGAGAGACACACACACACACACACACACACACACACACACACACACACACACACACGCTGTCACTCACCCCCAGGTCTATTAGTGTTCTAACTGCGGTGTGTGCAGCCTCCTCGGAGCAGGTCTCTGTGAGATATGGCACAAAGGCACACATGAATCAAAAGAACAGACAGATATCCAATATAGAAAACCAGGTCAGGATAACAGAACAAAGCCATTACCAGTGGGACTGATGGAATTTTTATACTGTGTATTATTGAAGGGTGTCATTTGGGTAGTTTCTGATTGTCTTATATGTTTTTAAAGAAGAAGAAGAAGAAGAATAGAGCATGTGATGTAAGTGGGGGAGCTGCTGGGTGTTTCTTCTTCTGTCTCTGCTGACTTGTTACAACACACACTGAATCAGTGGGATGAGGCAAAGCTACAAGCCTAAAGCTACGCTTTTAAAGATCTTTATGTGTGGTGGGATATGAGTGTGTGTGCTTTTGGGATGGGGGATGTCAGGTGGCGCTCACCGTAGTGCTGTTTCTTCTTACTTGCTGTGTCACACAGATAGGAGTGTATCTGAGCCACAAACTCTTTTTCTGAAGCAGGAAAGACATGAAAATGGAGGCAAACATTCCCGACAATCTAAAGTCATTGTATGAAGTTATATACTTTTCCTTTTTTTTTTTTTTTTATCTGTATCAAATAAAAATGAACACCAGGAAAAGATAACTGTCATAGCCCTGTAAAGATGCACTACATTTACCTGGCAGAGGTGTGTCTATGAGGTCCAGTCCTGTCACGGTCCAACACAGTGCCCTCAGATGTCCAGCTAGCATACTGCAGAGGAAGAAGAGCATCTCCGGACACTGACTTGGCTGGCCTATCTAGAAAAGTAGACAGAGATCAGAAATGGCAAAATGAGGATGAGGGCAGAGCTGGAATGAAAGTGAATTTTCCACTACAATGAGCACAAAGTGAGAAGTCACTGTCAGGATAAAATACAGCTGCAGGATGTAGAGGTATTGTGTTGAGCTCAACACTTGCTAGGGCAGCATACTTTTCTGCAGGTGTCCCAGGGTGAAATCCCGGTGCTATCAAAGTAGATTTTATATTTTCTTATGTGGATTAAAACATTTAAGTTTTTATTCTCATGTACATTAAAACAAGTGCCACTGCATGACGTGTGTCTTACTGAACCAGAGTGTTAAGACAGGAATTTTGTCTTCCTTGTCATGTGAAGACAATGGTTACATCTGTATATAGAAGGGATGGACAGAATGACTGAAGCACTTAACAAAATATAACAACTAAGCAAGCTCCTAAAAAGTCCCTGAACCACTGTGAGCCTTCAGAAGAATTTCCGTCCTCATACGTAAACTGAATTGCATATAGCAGATAATACACAACATGGCCAAAAGTATCTGGACCCGCAAACATTACAACATACAGTGCGTTATTTTAACTGCACACCTGCATGCTGACTCTTAACCACAAATTTATTCAAAGAGGTGATGTTTAGTAAGGTAGAAATGATTAAAACTGGTTACCACAGCCATGTATATACCTATAGTCTGTGTGATGATGAGTGTGATTAAGCATCCGACCCTCACAGGGTGATAAACATATTAAAACAATTAACAATTCCAGTAGAATAAAATAAATATTCAATACATGTACGTATAACTATTAAATACATTAAAATAAGATCTAATTGAAATGCTAAGCATTTACATAAATATTGGGTTTGAGTGCAGTGATAGTGATAGTTAGTCTTTTCACCCAAACATGTAATTCAAAAACATTGGGGATTAATATGCTTCTATTACAGCCTCCACTGCACTGAGGAGACTTCAGAAAGATTTTAGAGCCTGACTACAGGGATTTGTTCCCATCGAGCCACCAATAACATGAGGCACTGAGATTGGATAATGAGACCTGGGTTGCAGTCAGCATTCTCATCCCAAAAGTGTTGGATCTACACAGACGTCTTTCACACCAAACTGGGAAAACTATTTCTTCATGGATGTCGCTTTATGCACGGGGGCGTTGTTGTGGTGAGGGCCTTCCCCAAACTGTTCCAACTCAAAGTTGGAAGCACATTTTTGTCTGAAATATCAATATATATGCTGTAAAATTTCCAAACCATAAATACAAAATAGTATGTGGACTGTGAAAGGTTGCATACTGGACAGTTCTTACATAAGGAAATCCTGTGGCTGTTTGAGGGGTTCAGAAGCTGCTTTGTATTCATGTATGCAAACATTTATCATAAAGACTGAGTTAACAGTTACATTTGGTAATGAGGGAATCCATAAAACTGGGGATTCACGGGGTTCACTTTATAAATAGTTTAACAGTGTGTGGGGCCATTATAATCATGTAATATGGAAATATATGAGAGCAGACTTTATATTGTAGATTGCAGCTGGTTCTGTGAATTTGCCTGATATTCCTTGGTCATTACACAGCCATACAAAAACCACTATGAAATGTGAAGTCTCTCAAGGGACGAATGCTCATACCAGTGCAGCATCCTCAACAGTTTGCAGCAGAGATTATGGTTTGTTTCTGCTATCTACACATGTGAACTCAAAGATCAGATCAGTTTGTATTTGTCCTTTTGTTCTCCTTGCAATGCACTTTACAAAATGTGCTTAAAAATATAAGAATCAAGACTTAATAACAGTGACATTTCTTTCAGCCTGATTTTTAAAATGGAGCTCATCCAATCTTTCAGTGAGCAGTAACCATTTGGTCAATGAGGCTAATTCGATCAGTGTTTAAACAATCCTTATGTTAAAAGAACCAATACACAGTAGAACTTTAAAATCTAAATGAGAGAGAGACAATCGGAAGCACACAGAAAAACAACTATTAGCTGGGTTGTACTGAATAAAAGCACGTGATGACAAAAAGAGCAATACAGCAGCTATGAACGAGGCCAGAGAGGCTGCTTGGCAAATAATTACTGGTGGACTGAATATGCAAGTGGATGAAATGCACTTGCAGCATAATATTTATACAATCCAAATGAGCAATTTTTAAAGAAGTAAGTGGCTCCAAAAGGACATGGTGGCAATTAAAGCTGTAAACACGAACATATCGGCCACATTAACTCATCAGATATATCTGTATCAAGAATCACCGCACTGGTCCGAAACCAATGGAAAGCCAGTACAGATGATAAGGCCTACAAATCTTATCAAGTGTGTGACTTTATTGACATTTATATTACCTTTTTATCAGTACCACCACACTGTATATAATAGTGTCGGAGGAATTGATGGATCGGTTAACTAATCAATCAAAGTGTAATTAAAATTTTTGCTCAAACTGACAGTGGTCAATGTGCTTCCTCGCTACTGTGGCTAACAGCAATAATGATCATAAATAATAATAATGCATAATAACTCTTCAAAAAATGATTAAACAGCCTCCTGCAGCAGAATCTACTGCTCCACCAGTCTCACTCATAGTTTATAAATCTGCCAACAGCATCACATTCAAAAAGAGTTTAGGCAAACATCACTGTCTACAACCCACAAGAAAAAACATTAATAGACATTTGTAAATTAAATTGAAGACTTTCTTAATAACTTCTGAGAGAACTGAATTCAGTGCTTTTTAAAATTTTTCAAGAGCTGCAGATGCACTGATTATATAATTAATCCGGCACAGAGCAGTGGTCCAGCTCAGTCACAGTTCTACAAAGGCTTAGGGTCATTTCATTTTTAAGCTGCACGCCCTCATGTGTATGTATAGTATAGAATACACAGACGTCATGTTAGCGGGTAGTTGCTGCTTTTACTAGTGGAGGGCTTTCATCTGAAAAAATAATGTAAGCTGAGGAGCAATCTAAATAAATAAAGAGCCTTTGGGAAAAAAAAAGAGGTTATACACGTCAAAAAAGATGCCTACACAAGACCAGGGCTCTTCTTGAGAATTAGATACTATAGCAGCTTAACCTGAAGTGAATTTACTCAGTTATAGCTGATAACTGGCAGTAGATGAGGTGGTAAGGGAATATTTGTTATTGCTTGGTCTGGAGGTGTGTTCTGTCCTTGTTCAGCACCTGAGCTGGGGGCAGCAGAGCAGAGGCGTTGGTAGGAGAGGAGTGAGAGCACTGGATGGAGAAAGTTAAAAGATTAAAGTTAAAAAGAATAAAGCTGTATGAACATGAGACTCTTCCTCAGTGGACAAAGCTGAAGTTGAGAAAATGATTTTATGCCAAGACCAGGTTGGCATTCTTCTTTCAGGACTAGTGGGATAACTTGCTTGCAGCACAGGTAGGCATTAGAACTTATTTGGATGTATACTGTTTATTTTACTCCAGCTAGTTACAGTGTTTGTTCAAATTTCCAATAAAGTTAAGGTATAAAATAACAGCTGTAAGAAAGGAAGATGGATCGTGTGCACAACATCCGACCCCGGGTGGATAAAGGTGAAGTACAGAAGCAACATACTAAAGAAAAAAGTTCACACACTGAAAATGTTAATGATGCAGTAGTTTCAACCTTCAAGGTCTTCGACAGACAAAAAACGGTAAGTAAACTCAAAATTATGAGAGATAAAATGATATTAAAAAGCAGCCATCAATTGGCAGCTGTGGCTCAGCAGGGAGAGTAGGTCGTCCAATTATCGCAGAGTTGGTGGTTTGATCCCCAGCTGCTTTGGTCCACATGCCGAAGTGTCCTTGGAGGAATCCCAAGTTGCTTCACGAGGGCTGGGCCAGTGCCTTGCCATGTGTGACTTACGATAGTGTCTGTGTCTGTGTGAACGGCCGAATGACAGGAAGCTGTTGACGGAGTTGGATAAAAGCCCATAACTGCAGTCTATTTACACGTCCATATAAAAGAGACAAAAACAATCGAAAAAAAAAATGATGCCTTGTTCAGACTACAGGAGTTTCAGCCTGATTTAAACCCGATTCACTTCACTGCATTTTGATACGCTGAAAATGAGAAAACAATGGTTCATTGATTGACGATGATGATCCATTTTAGAAATTTACAAGTGACTCTTGAGGCTGCCACCTCAAAGTCACTTTGCAGCTTTTATGACTGATGCACCTGCGCAGGCTATTTGGTCCCTTTGGAAGTTGATGAGGTGTATCATGCTGCTCTGAAATATCACATATAACGGTCATGACAGTTAAGCTTCTTTTAAAGCTGACACAAACTGCTAATTGGCATTCAAGACATGTGACTCACTTGTGTAGGAGCTTTTGTAATGGAGATTCAGTTACTTCAAAGAACTTTTTCATGTGTTGTTTCTGGTATTTTTGTACGTGACCTGTAGGCAGTCACATATAGTGCCATCGTTCATAGGTTGGACCAGCATGGAACATTTATCCCTTCATGTAACCTCTGCTGCGTCTCTAAGGCATGTGAAGAAGCAGGAGGGGTCACGCGGTTCTCTTGCTTTACCTTGAAGGAACGCAGGTCCTGCTCCTCACAGTCAGAGTCGCTGTGATAAGGGTCGTCAGTGGAGGTCCAGGTCAGAGAGCCCTCCTTCTTCCAGAAATCACAGATGGGAACGTCCCCTTGGATCTACAGTGGATGGACAGTAGAAAAGACAGTATCAGATTGTAACCCTTACTGTTTGGTAAGGCCATGTGTGACTGATTTAAAATACTTTAAGTCTTTAATCTTAAACTGTCTTAAAGTGTCTCCTCATATTTACATTTTGTATCAAATGTATTGAGATTTCCATTAAAAGATCAACAAACACAATGACTGTTAACACAAGTCCAGTATGGAGAAAAGAAGGTTCTAGACACTAATTACCTCTCTGTAAAATCAAGATCGTTCTTAATAATCATAAAACTGTCTGCCTGTGACGGATGTCTCTGAGCTTTTATCATTATCAGTTAAGTAATCGACTGTTAGTGCTCGTTACTTACTTACTCTTTTATTCTAATTAACTGTTGATAGTGCAGAAACAAGTTGTGAACACAGCACTGAACTATCAGTACCTTTTAAGTTGATATTATTTACACAGCAGTTATAGAGAGTTACAAAGAGTCCAACATTCAGTCCAGTTTAGTTTAGTTTTGGACTATTTGGACTCCTGAGGGAAATATCTGGCTCTTTAGCTGCTAAGAGCTGATGCCATGAGCGCAAGTTATAAAACTAAATTCAAGTAAATAAAAGTTACTGCATGAAGAGTTAGAAGATAACTTATATTATTTGTTGATAAACTACAGACCAGATTATCCAGATTTGTGAATAATGAAATAAACTTGAAGCAATAATATTTTTGAAAACAGTGCATTTAAAAAAAAATTAATTAGTGTTTGAGAACACAACTTTTAGAATTAAAAAAAAAATCTTTCTTACCTCTTCCATGATCAGGATGCCACACCGCACCAGACTGTCAACAGCATCCAGAGCGAAACTCTGGGATGACTGACAGGGCTGGAGAGAGAGACAGAGAGAGGGAATGTGTAAACTCAGCCGTGAAGCAAGGTTTAGAGTCACAAACAGCTTCAGCCCATCACATATCTAAGCAGTGCAGAAGCAGACAGCTGACAGAGGGCATGAGGTGTGTGGTACAGATGGAGCAGAGATCAAAAGAGGAGAAGGTGAGATGGCCGGCAGGGGGATGAGAGCAAGAGCGATATTTTCAATGAGGAATGGGGTGAGAAACATAGCTGCAAGCAGAAGAGACAAGAAAAGAGCAGCTGCTGAAATGAAAGGTGGGCAAACAGAGAAAGGAATAGTATTTCTGGCTCAGATTCGGAGCCCTTGAAGTCAGTGTGATGGAGCATGTACATACACAGCCACAAAGATACACAATACACACACGCACGCACAGTGCACAATACAAACACACACACACGCACGCACGCACACAAACACACATACAGTCTGAAAAACCTCTTTCTGCCTGAGATAGAGGCAGCAGAGCAGGATGAATGGCTGTTCAGCTCCATTAAACATCCATTGAATGAAACACACTGGGTGCGTGTGTGTGTGTGTGTGTGTGTGTGTGTGATATGAATTCAAACTCACCGGCACGAAGCCCGGAGGCAGGAGATGGCAGAGCTGCAGGGCTCGCTCAGTCAGTTCGGACTGGCAGAGCACCACATCAAACTCCATGTCACCCCTGACCTCCTCTCCGTCCACGCCGTCACTCCTCACCCGGCTGCTGACGCCACTGACGGCCACCTCGCAGAGCATGGCAGACACAGCGCATGCTAAGGACAAATTCACACACATTAACATCTCATTATTTGTTCAAGTTCTTTGTGCACATATACACCGTGAAAAAACTTGTGTTTGCTACAACCCAAAATAAGCAGGTTTTGGTCTATATCTAGCAAAGTATCTTATAATAACACAGTCTTTGTGTGATCTAGGATTTCCGTCATTTACGCAAATTAGTCTTTATTTATGTTTTTTATCCCCATTATCCTGATTTCATGTGCTGGTGGGAAAGTCTTGACATCCCGATTGTTCATGTCTCTAAACAGAGCTGCCTTCACACTCCGTTTTATAATGCATTTTCAATACTGAACACAAATCATTATGGAAGAAATTAGTGTTTAATATCTTTTAATATAGCATGCATGTATCAGTCTAATACGCAGAGGCAGTACACAGCCCACTACCCACCAGCTTCACTTCCTATACAACCAAAACAAGTCATGCGGGGATAGTGAGTCACGCAGAAATAGAGACTTCATTCCATAGAAAAAGTCGGTTCCTGTACTTCAGGCAGTACAAAAATACAAAATACAAAACAGTTATTTTTTACCTCCACCAGTAATGTTAAAGTAAGGCTATCTGTGGCGTCACCCCAGTCTGCCCGTTAGCATAATATCTAGAACAAAACAGCAGCACTATCTGTTTGTTCAACAGATAGTTGATTTAATATATGGTGAGGATTTGGGATCTAGGATCTAGGCTTTCTGCCATAAGATGATTACCATATATTACTTATATGTATTATACTGTGTTCCCAACCCTATTACCGGACAAGAACGCCAAAATTGAGCAATTCTACAAAACCCTGGATTATGTTCAGTGCCAATGTTTTCAAAATTCTCGCTTTCCGCAATATCTGTGCATGGCAGCTAGAGTGCAGTTAAGGTTAGAGAAAGATTGTGGTAATAGAAAATGATTTATGGTTAGGGTATATCTGAGTTTAGACAACAAAAACACTTGGATTGAGGTTCGGGAAAAGTTAGGAATAATAAAACACACAAATATCAGGTCTGTGATCGAAGGCTAACTCTGTTTTTTTTTTTGCTATATACCCATCCTCGACCCAAAGCTCCACACCCTAACTTTCTGTTTGGTTACATCTCTCCATATTAGCACTGAACTCTGGCATTCATTGTTGGCACTGGATGTGAATTGTGAAGTGCAGAATCATCCAATATGGAATTAATTCCTACATAATAAAACATCATTCCTGGGGATACTGAGCTGGTTTTCCACATGTTGCTAGAAGGATCCAGTATCCAGGGCTTTTAACAGCTGTTGAAAAGAATTAAATGCTCTTCTGGTATGCTGGTTCTCAGTGGTGACGATGTGACCTCTTCATATAACTCACACTCGAGAGTGTGGTTAACTGTTGAACTGAATGGCACTGAGGTAAATGGCGTTCAATTAATAGTATAGTGGATTGTATGATGGGTTTTCTGTTACTATAGGGCAGCTGTGTAGATTTCAGCTAATTGTATGGATTGGAGTAGGAACTTCAAAGGTTCATGCTCCTGAGAAATGCATGCATTTTTATAACAGGGTTTAAATGAATAAAACAGGTCTGCAGATCGTTGGACTGTAACATGGAGAGGGCCTGGCTTGAGTGTCTGAGTCTTTCAGTTGAAGTATGGTCTCATGAGGGTTTTTTCAATCTCTACACATCAATTATATTGGCACATCTGGAAATTTAAAATAACCGTAGAAACGAGATCACACATCTCTTGCTTCTTTTTAAAAGACAAAAATCTGCTGTTGCGTGTACAGTCCCTTGGCACTGCTCGAAGCTTGGTATTCCTTAAACATTAAGAATATTAAGTTCTAATACTTTAAAATGTCATGTCTCAAATTGATTTTCCATACTGATATGCCAACAGTCAGAGCCACTGCCAAGGCCTCCCACGAAAAAGAAGGTGCCTGGAGAACACTGGGTCTCAAAATGATATTCAGCCTTAAGTGCAATAAGGAAGTTTTGTCAGCTACACAAAATACATGCATGAAAAGTCACTTACCACCAACAGCTTCCAATATAAAAGCGTGTGTGACAATCTGGGCCTGGAGGGTGAGGTGAAGGATGGCAGCAAGAGAGGGACGGGCCACAATAAAAGGGTCTTTCCTAGAAGAAGAAGAAGAAGAAGAAAGGACAATAATGGAGAGAGAGGTTTCACTGAAAGGGAAATTGGATTTTTGATAAGCTGCAACGTTTTGCTGTGTGCAGCTTATCAGTGAAAACAGAAAACCAACCTAGACGGCACTGCAGCCATGATGAGGTGAGGTGCAAGCAGAGAGAGGGAATAGTGGACAACCTCCACTAAAGTTCCCCCAAAGCCCACGTCTTTGTTCCTGAACAACAGTTCCTCCGTGAGCCAAGACACGTCACGACACAGGACAGATGCACTCACACCCTGCAGAGGAGAAGGGTGGAGAAGTTTAGCTCTAAAATCAGACGTGAGCATGAAACCATCTGGTGACATTAGTTAGAGACTGGTGGCTATGAGTCAGAAAATCACTGTCACACTCTAATAAACTAGAACGAAAACCAATTCTGTTTATGAGCCTCTTGGAGTACTGATGGATCCTTAGAGGGGCAAAGCAGAGGGGCAAGGCAGATTTGAACACTGACAGCGCCGTGGGGAAAATTGCTCAGCAAACAAACAAACACACAAGCTCAAGGATGACGCTTGTACCTTGCGGTGTTTGTACAACAAAAGACTGGACACCAGACTAGTGGACATCACAGCCATGCAGGAAGTTGCAGCTAGAAAGAGGGGAAAAGAGAAACACACACACACACACACACACACACACACACACACACACACACACACACACAGATAATGCGGCCCAATTTGCATACCATTAAAACAGCTTATAAAGATTCATTTACGATTCAGCAGGGGTACATAATCCTGGACCTACAGAAGATGAGGTGGAGGATGATGGCGATGCTGAGGTCTCTCTCTGGATGAGTTGGCTCTTCCTGTTCAGATGCATAATGAGAAGAAGGCAGGAGCCACGACATCCGCCTCCGTCCAAACACACTTTCAGTTCTTCAGAGAGAAAGTGAAATGAGGAGAGAAGGATGCCAGGATGAATTTACAGTAAGTTTATCTTAGGTTGTGTCAAACTATTTATACTCATTGCTCCTAAGATTTTCACAAACTCACACCTCATTTTTTAATCCTATTTATGGTCTGAATTTTTTATTCAACAGCCATTACTGTATTTACATTCACTGATTGCGTCTCTATATACTAAAGTTGTTTTGTTAGTGGTGGAGTCCGCCATATAATCCAGTGCAATTTTACCGGTCAATTTTGACGGTCATTTTCAATGCGTGGAATAATGGAACAAGATGGAGTTGCTAGATGAAGAGCTTCAAAGTAACAATGTTACCAGTCGTTGTGTAGAAAACTATGTGCGCAGCATGAAACCAGACCACAGCTGCCATGATGGAAAATGGCCAATTTATTGAGCAACTTTTTTTATGATAACTTAAGTTTGTTTTGTTGCACTGTAAACAGAACAGATACACCAGTTGCTCTCCTGTCTTATTTCTGTCAATGACGCTGTTCCAGGAGTGTTTGCTGCAGCATTAAACGTCACTTTCTGTTACCACAGCAACGGCAGTTGTTGCCAAATTCACCAGTACTAAAAACTTCAGGATTACAAGTTTAAAGAAGAATAAAAGTTGGTAAACAGTCGAAAAGAAAAGATACCGAAGACCTTATGCTATTTGTGTGTAAAGTGTGTTGCACTAAACCATATTCATTGTCAAGAGAATTGCATAACAAATGTGGATCCCAGGATAAGTATTATTTGTTCCAGCTGAAGAAATTGGATGTTTCATTTAATGTCACATGGAATTTTCCCATAATGATCAATTCACTTTTATTACAATATTTTTGGCCAAGTATGAGAAGAAATTAGCTGAATGTCAAGAAACCTCTTTACAACCATTAAGAGAGTTCAGTGGTTGACTCAACACCACATTTATAACAATAAAAGGAATGTGTGTGTTGGTAAAACAACTCTCAAGGTTCAGTCTCTTAGGTGCACACAAGGATATAAAATTGCAGCTGTATCACTCAAAAACTGAGGTTTGTGCAATACATTTTAAGACCTGCTTATCTGAGGCTTACTGGAGTGATATAAGCATTATTTATGGTTCTTAGCTGTGCAAGTGAGAGATATACAGGAACTGAGCACTTTATTAGGAACACCATACTCCCGTTGCTCTCAAAACAGCATGAGTTCTCCATGGCATGGATTTCGAAGGAAATTGGAAACATTGCTTTAAGATTCTGGTCCATGTTGGCATCACATCACATAATTTCTGCAGATTTATCAGCTGCACATTCAGGCTGCCAATCTCCTGCTCTAACACATGCCAAATGTGTTCTACTGTATTCAGATCTGGTGACTGGGGAGGCCACTGAAGTTCACCGGACTCATGGTCACCTTCATGAAACCAGTTCAAGATGACATTTTCTTTGTGACATGGTGCATTATCATGCTGGAAATCGCCATGAGAAGATAATAAATTCTGGCCATGAAGGGACGCATATGGTTCGCAACAACAATCAGATAGGCGGTGGCATTCAAACCATGATTGATTGGTATTAAGGGGCTCAAAGTGTGACAAGAAAACATTCCCCACATCATTACACCGCCACCTCCAGCCTGAACTGTTAGACACAAGGCAGGTTGGGTCCATGGATTCATGCTATTGATGCCAAATTCTGACCCCACCATCTGCTGCCTCATCAGAAATCCAGATTCATCAGACCAGGCAACATTTTTCCAGTCTTTAACTGTCCGGTTTTGTTCTCAGATTTCTGTTCTTGGCTGAAAGGAGTGGAGCCTGATGTGGTTTTCTGCTAGGTCATCCGCCTCAAGGTTGGACATGTCCTCTTTCAGATGCTCTTCTGCTCACCACACTTGTAAAGAGTGGTTATCTGATTTATTGTAGCGTTTCTATTAGCTGCAACCAGTCCGACCATTCTCCTCTGACGTCTCTCTTCAACAAGGCGTTTCTGTCTGCAGAGCTGCGGCTCTCTGGATGTTTTCTGTATTTGGCCCTACTCATTCTTATGATTGATATTAACATTAACTGAAGGTTCTAACCTGCATCCTCTGGATTCGAGCATCTCTCTACTGTCATGTGATAGGATAATTGCAAAAATAAGCAGTTGTGTTCCTAATAAAGTGTACAGTAGTGTATCAGAGAGTGTGAGAATATTGCTTTGTTAATTCACAAGCCCTACAGACAGTGACAATGGGAATAAATAATCTGTGGGTGTATGCACCTCTGAAATGAGTGTCTGTATGTGAGGACTTTTAATTTTAATTACGGCAGCCCTTATTTCCCCTGTATTTTTAATACATCGGAACAAAAAAAGAGGCTTCAAAAGCTGAAACCTCAGCAGCTGCGGACAAACAGAATGTGTGAGCATGGCAGAGACACAGTGTAAAGTACCACAGCATGTTAATAATGTAAAAATGCACAAAGAAGTAAAACTGCTCACTTGCTGATAACAATCCAATCTAACTGTCCCTCTCTACCTCTTTTCATCCATCACTCGCCATCTCTTTCACTCAGGCTGTTTTTCCTGCTTTCGCTCTCTCAGAAGAATTAAACATTTTAAGGGAGAAGCCACTTTGCTCGTCAGAAGCCAAGCAGAGATTGAGCAAGGATGTTATTTTCTCTCTGTTATCTTTTTCACTGGCAGACTGTGTAATGTTGATGGTAATTGGACCGAGTCTAAGAGGATGGAAACTCATCAGGGCTTGCATCATATCTGCGCCAGATTTAAGGTTTAGAGGAAAGTTTATCTTCAAAGTTTAAGAGAAATTAACTTTTCAATTTCACAGATGTTAAATAAAACACAATCCAAATGTGAAACCCATTGTCTTTTGTTCATATACAGTATCAACACTCACTTGTGCATACAGGTTCGTACACAGGTGGCTTGATTACCTGTTGTTGAGGATAACAGGCAGCAACAGGTCCTGTAGAGGGAGCCATTCATCTACTCTGCACCTCCCTGACTCGCACATCTCCTACACACACACACGCACGCACGCACGCACGCACGCACGCACGCACGCACGCACGCACGCACGCAACACAAACACAGAAACACACACAAAAAGGATCATGTATGCACACACGCTCTCTCATAGAGCTGCAAAGTGGTCTCTCTAAACCATTCAATAATGATGTTCCGGTTAAGTAAATTCAGAAAATTAGACAAAGTTTGTATTAAAACATTTAATTCCATCTATTATCCATTCCTCTATTATTACTACCACATTTTAACCTTCAACTGAACTCAGCTGACAGTTTGCTGAGATGTTTTTGATAATTTATCTCCATTCAAATAAATACCATTTAATTTTTTTATGGGCCACAACAACAAATACTAAGTGAGGATAAAATTTAAAGATTAAACATTTCAATACTCATTTGTAAAAGATAATCTGCTTCACTTCCACAGGTCAGTGTGATTTATGATAAGGCTTATTAGTTATTATTATTATTATTATTATTATCAGTGGTTGCAAATATGGGGACTGCAACCCCACAAGTGGCTTCAAGACAAATCTGAGACGTCACAAAATGATGATTAAAGGGACAAGAAAGATGAGGGGATAAGAAAAGTCCTTCTCTCGTTTTTGGTTTCTTTCTGATCATACTGGATTGTTTTTACCCTTGAGGTCTCATGAAATCAGTCAAATCAATCAATCTGATAAGGAAACAATAAATGTTCACACTAACACTTATGGCCTGTGATGATGTCATGAGCAGACCTAATAAAGGGTTTAAATGATTTAACAACAGCAACAACGGCTACAAATGATAAGACAAGCAACACTTTGATGAATCGCTCTATCTGATGTGCACCTTGAGAGAAAAGGGCTGCGCGAGATGGATCCTCACACTTCCTCCTGGTCTCCCCCAGAGAACAGACCAAAGCCACTGCAGCACAGTGCTTGAGCTGACCTGCGAGGATATATAACACACACACGCGCACACACACACACACACTTAAGAGTGCTACATACAGCGTAGTTATTATTACATCATAATGAGGTCTTTGCCTTTAGGAGCGACATTCCAACAGCAATACTAATGAGCAGGATCTGAGATGAGCACTATGATAAATAGCCAGTCTCAGAGTGTGTGTGTGTGTGTATGTGTGTGTGAGTGTGAGTACGGGAACTGTGTGTACTGTACTTTATATGCAATGTGTCTGAGTGACAGAACAAAATGATGAGGCGAGGACCTTATTATGGCAATTAACTGAAAGTAACACCCACTCTCCAGTATCGTAAGTGCAGATAACAGAGGGCAAGACTAATGGAGACTAATAGCCATCACCTTGAAAATATGAAATGCAAACCTCAACTAATCAACCAACATTGGCTGGTGAGAAATTGGAAAGGGAGGCTGTGAAACAAGACTCTCAAAACTATCACTGGCATACAAGATTGAGACAACAGCTTTAGTTATGTCATAAAATATAAATATAAAGTATATTATTATTATTTTATTAATAAAGTTAATATTGATTAATTTTGTAACTATTATTGTTCTTTGTCTTACTTCTATTTGGGAGATAACCATGGAACTGCAGTTCTCATTATTGTTTGGGTAATCTAAACAGGAAGTATAATGTTACTATGGATTCAGTGAGTTATGCTGTGGCCTGCAACTTGAGCCTTGGGCCTCGACCTTTTAGCCTACATTTGTATACATTTCAGAAAACTGGAAACATTAAAAGTAAGCTGAATTAGTTATCATCAGTTTCTTTTTGCAATGTTCCCATATATGTACAGACACCCTAACCCTTTTCAATACAGTTCTGGAGTGTATTTTTTATATGATTTCTAAGCAGATTTGTGGATATTAATTAGTGATGGACACTTAAGATACTCATGAAGTGTAACTCACAGTGTAATTGAAATATGTGTATCATGTCTGTGCATTCAGATTTGACCGACCGAGTCCAATTTTTGATGCAAATTGTGACAATCTGGCACTAAGAGTTTTAAAGTACATTCATTTCATCCATGAGTTTTGCGCCACAACTATTGCTGCAGTTTCAACAGTTGACCTTGATGGTGAGTGGGGCCAATTCATTGTGCCAAACTAAAGTAACTGGCTTCCTGTTGTTTTAAGAACACCGCCATGCACCTGTCCCTTAGAGCTCACACAGTGTTTTTACATTACATCTCCTCCTCTTCCTCTGAGGCGCATCTCGCAGTGTGAAAAACCCTGTTCTAAACCAAACCTGTTCCCTTGCGTCTGAGGGCATTATAGTTACAGATGGCTCTTATTAAGTGTCTGCTTGCAAGTGTGTGTTTACACACATCCACCTGTATGTTGGTTTTGGGCACGCAGTCGTAGGAGATGCCCACAGGGACCAGACTGACATCGGGGACAGATCCCTCTTTGATGAGCTGTCTGATGCGAGCCAGCCACTGGCCACCTCGGCCAGACTCTGCTGACACTCCAACACTTATCACCTGGCCCTCATGTAGCAGCTCACGTACCAGCTGAGGAGGGAGGAAAGAGAAAGGGGGAGAGAAAAATATGGCAGAGACAAAGGTCTGAAAAGTACTGGCAGCAGGGGAGCAATTAACAAAAATGCCTGCCATGCATTTTTAAAATATACATAAGCAATACAAAAAACAGAGTGTGTAGGGCAACTGAGGGGGGAGAAGTCAAAATGCAGGAAGCAGGCACGATAAAGAGCAGAAATAAAAAGGAACTGCAGGGAACACTTCATGACATTCAGAGACACTTCCCTTGCCCCAAATACTGTTTTCCCCCTACAGACAAGAATAATTCAATAACCGTTGAACAGAAGCTAAGTGGGCTTGCACTCAATAAACAATAAAGGTCTATTAACATTGAAATACAACCAATAAACAAGCCTGCTTTCTCACGTACAGCCAATATGCTTACTCACATAAATGGTCAATGGAAAAAAAAAAAAAAGAAAAGAAAGAAATTACTTACTGCATCACTCATAAACAACTTGTTTATGTTCCACTGTGGCTGTAGTCTTGTAGATTAATGTCAGACTGAGCCATTTTATTGAGCTGTACAGCACAATATTGATCTTAATAAAGCCAGTAACTCCTCCAAATGAAATACATATTTAGGGAAACTGATACAAAACACAAAGAGCTCCCTTGCTAGATACAATGACAGGAAGATATTAATGATGAACAGGCATTGATCATTGATAAAAATCAGGTAAATAGAGGCACTTAGACAAAGGACTCAAGCAAGGTACTTGAGGAAACTGTGATAGATGCAAGAGAGGACAGAGAAGAGGGAGCCATTAATACTGACCATGAAAATCTCCAAAATAAGGGAATAAAAAACACAAATTACCTTCTCATAAAATAGAAACAACCTTCTCAGACCTGCCAAGCTCACACACTCAAACTAACCACCATTATTCTTGTTTCTTCCCCCTCTCCTCATTGCTTTGTCACTCCAGGCAACTCCAAAGCTGCAATCTCTGTAGCAAAACTCATGCCCCTTGGTAATTTTGAGAATGAATAGAGAGTGGGATGAGGCTGGGGAATGAGGGAGAGGGGGAAAAGGCAGCTTGTATTCTGATTGAGGAGCTGACTGTGATAACACTCTACGAGTGCAATGAAAAGTGTGTGTATGTGAGGGAGAATGAATTGAACCGAATGCACATACACTAAATAGCCAAATTGCAAGGACAGGTATCTTTTGCTTACCCTGTAATTTTATATAATTACCTGCTGTCTATGAAGGGTTTTTTCAACAAAATGCATTAGCATCATGTTTTCTGATTCATGGCCATCTACAAGTGAACAGAATGTTTTTGGTTTCATATACACAGCTAATGAGGAACCGCTCCAACAGTCAGGCTGGAATGACTTGTACCAAAGGGTGTTTTTATGGCCGGCGACTCTGAGAGGGGTACATGAAACCTGAATTAACTTTTGACTGTTGAAGGGTATATTTGCATATGTGAAAACAACTGCTGAAATCCTTCTGTGGCTCAAGGAGCTTTGGAAAATGTTACAGATGTAACTATACTTAAGTACAATAATTTAAGTCCATTTTCTGCAAGACTGCAAGTTTGAAGCAGAAACTGCACCTTTGATTGACTATCACTGATCACAAGGCCCAGTCAAGGCTAATGGTTAAACTAGCTTTATGTAGCTTCTCCCAGTGCATTTTCAATTGGCAATTAATTGATATCAAAAAATAAATTTTAGATTTAGTTCAAGTTTAGATTTAGTCATGCTTTATCAGTGGATGGTTTGTCAGCTGGCACACCACTTTGGTTGAGACTGAAATATCACATCATCTATTGGATGGATTGCCATGAAATTTGGTTCTGATATTCAGGTTTATCCCAATTTCCTTCATTGCATCCACGTTTCCCTCATTTCTCTTTCTTGCATCTTAGTCCCTCCCACTTAAGACACAAGGAGGGATGGAAAGAAAAGCTGTGAGGAAAAGAGGAATAAAGGAAACATGTTTTTGGAGACATGTCCTTTCTTCTGAACTGTTATCTAAAGCGACATCCCTTCCTGACGACAGTGGCACTGCTGGATCAACTATCATATGGCTTTAGCAGCTGTACTGCAACCTTTCCCATATATGAACTATCCACATAAAAAATTACCACCACCAGCACAGTGTTGTTTTCAGTCTCTCTGCACGTTTCCCCATAAAAAAAACAGTTTGACAAACATCATGTGTTTGTGACACATTTACTAAAAACTTTCTGTATTTATACTGTGTACACATCAGCCGAACCGCAGAATGTAAATTGACTTCTCTGCTTAGGCACTGAATGCACATGAAACATTTCTGCTAACAGAAACTTGTTTTTTTTTTTTTTTTAATTTATTGATTATTTGTGTCAACATTTATTGTTATTCAGTTTGTAGATTCATTATTTAATAATGCAGGCTGCAATTAGAACATTTTATAATTTGTTGAAATTATTTATCAATCCAAATGTTTGAGGGAAAGTTAAAATTAAGTAAATACATCTCATATCAAATTAGGAAATGATGTTAGACATGTAAAAAGTGGTTATTTCTGAAAGACATCAGACTCTCCTCCTCTCTCAGAATATCTGATCCATGATACAGGACCAGTGTGTAGGATTTAGAAGTATCTAGCAGCGAAGTTGAAGATACTAACCAACTGAATACCCCTCCCCTGACCCTTCCCTGTCCAAGCGTGTAACAGAACAGATTGTGACCTTTGGGTAATTTAAAAAACTCGAAAGGCCTTCTCTAGAGCCAGTGTTACCGTAGAAACATGGCGGTGCAACATGGTGGGCTCCATGGATGAGGACCCACTCCCTAAGTAGATATAAAGGGCTCATTCTATTACTATTACATTCAGTTTCTGCCAATAGATCCCCCTAAATCCTACACACTGGTCCTTTAAAAGCGTAAATAACAGATAATTCAGAGAAAAATATTTCTCATCGATAAAGAAATTTATGGTCAGATTTACATCAATCAGATCTACAGATCCAAATTTTTTTCATTTGATGGTGAATCTGAATCTGTGAATCTGATGGTGACGCTGTAATACGGTTTCAGAACAGTATGGTCAGCTGCAGCGTCCAATCACTAACAGATTTCTAATCAAGGTGTCAAAACACATCAGACTTACAGAGGTCATGACGGGTGAGAACAGACTGTCCTTCTCAGCTTCCTGCTCAGTCAGCACAGCGGGTGGCAGGAGGACTACACCTACTTTCTGCAGGATCGATCTATAGGATAAATAGAGGACAATGTATCTCAGACATCACTATTTTAACTTAGAAGCTTGGAGTGATGATGCATTTTCACACTATGTTAAAATTAAACTGCGCGGCCTTAATAGGGTGCTTAGGGTGTATATAAGTGATTCAGCACCTGGTTCCTGGCCAAAAAAAGGGTGTTTCTGGGGATACCGTATGTTTATTGTTATCTCAGTGCAATTTGCCCAGCAGACTTCTATGTGACTTTGTACGTCTATGACGATACCTTAAGGAGGAGCTGTTAACCTGGAGAGGACACACGGTGTATGGAACCCTCAGATTGTGACAGAAGAGCACCAGAGGGATGAGAGCACAGTCCATGATGCTCTGACGCACATGCACATAAACCAGCAGAGATCCCTGAATTACAAAACAGAAGCAGTTTTAGATAAACAACATTCTTCACATTGTCATTCATTATGGCAAACAACAGAGGACTGTGCAGAGGTGACGCACAGTTTAGGAGTGTTTCTGTGCCTTTATATTTGCTCAATATTATAATCAAGCCCAACAAGCTTCAGACAGTATCAGCAGAATGGAGTCAAGAAAACACATGTTTAATTTAAAGCCAGCAGAGATACAAAATCAGACAATCCTAGTATTTTTTGAGATGCAGGCAGAGATCAAGTGTATACAGTGCATGGGGAGTATGTTTAAGTGAGTGCATGTACTCTAGGAGGTGAAAGCATGCCATGAATGATTTTTTCCCAAGGTCAACAACACCTCTATTATTCTGTATGTGGCTTTTTATCTTTTGAGTAGCATTTAATCTTTTTTCATTACAGACATGGAAATGAAGAGCTACTATCGCAAACTCAATTATATATTGAGTGAAGTCAAAGCGGAGAGAGAAAACATGATTGCACTTTTGTGGATATGATAGTGTCACTACAATAAAAAAGGTAATAAGGTTCCCAATAAAAGTGCTGCAATATTAAAACTGTGTAAATAGTCAAAAGTCTTACTACTTTTTTAAAAAGCAACTGAAAACATGTTTATTGCTTTTCATTTTTGTTTACCATCTTTGAGTTTTATACTAACTTATTCATCTGGGAAACCTGTCGCCAAAATCTTAATAAAAGACAATAAATTGATGATTTATCAGTTACACTGACCTGATGTGCACCTCAAAGTTTTTATCTTTTATTTTATCTGTAATAAGTACAAAGTAAAAAAAAAAAGGTTTTAAGTGAGATAGATGAGGACATGTAAATCATGCTGAGAGTACCACAAGCATTTGGACACGACGATAAAGCATTTTTAAATCCATAGGTTCCATTTGTTTCTAATTTATGGGTTAGGGGGAAATTGAGACACTCAAGATAAATCAAGAATTCAGCCCATTTTACATTTCCCCTATTTCAACGTTTCAAAAATGCATTTAGAAAAATTAAAAATCTAGTTTAGAACAGAGGACACTTTTTTGAGAAACCTTGAATATGCACAGAAAACCATAAGCCTCCGAAGATTTTTTTTTTCCAGATTTGCCTTAATTGATGTAACATACTGCATTTCTGTGAGATTTAAGGTAAATACATAGCTCACTGAATTCATTCATGCCAATCATGAACCTCTGCAACAGCAGCCTCACTCAGAGTTATTTACTTGTTTTTATTTAGTCAACCATGTAATTAGAGTTGTGTAGTGTTCAGTAAAAAAAAAAAACTCATGAGAATAATTAAGTATAACAATGCAAGTAAGAGAAACTTTTTTCCCCAGACCTTTAAAAATAATCACGTTTAGATTCTCACATTTTTGTTTACCTTGAAATATTTTCTAGATGTATTCTTACGATACGGTAGCTGTTTATTATATCTTTAGATGGCAGTACAAACTAATTTCACATCTTAAGTGAGAATGTGTGTGGAGCCAAAACATCACAGTATCTATCGTCCAAACACAAAGGGTAATTTTTCATGTTTTGTATGAAGAGCTGACACTCTTTGGGGTAGCAGTTCTGGGCACATTTAATCATCTGTGAAGAAAAAAGTGAGGGCATTTCATCTGCATGTGCACGTGTTTATATACACTTGTACCTCTTGTGAGACTTTGTGCAAATCCGGCAGATGGTTGAGGTTAACTTCAATACTGCCAAATACAGAAGCAAACATCTTCAGCATCACCCAGCTCACGCATCTAGTTAGGAAAGGATAGTATGAGAATAGTTGTATGGAAAGAAGGAAGAAAGAAGATGAAAAATAAATGACTGGAGATAATGAGAACAAGGGGACAATGTACACAAGAGAATAATGAATGGATACATGATGAAGCTAAGAGAAAATCGTCACCTATAATCTGATGTTGAGCAAAAGGAAGCCACAGCAAAGAAAGCGAAGATGGAGTTAAGTGTGACAACATGTAAATGAGATAGATGGGAGTGAGACAAAGTGGGGATAAGAGGAATGGGGATGAGAAAGAAACTGATGACACAGGGAAGAAGCAAAACAGAAAAGCGATAAAGAGGGATGTGTGTGTGATGGTGACAGCTGTAGATAGAGATGAAGTCTGAGGCTGTAAATGTGGGCGAGACAGAGAGAAAGAGAGAAGGAGGAAAAAAGAAAGAGCAGGGCAGATTTTGAGAGGAGATTCCTCAGACTAAAAGAAAGCCAAAAAAGTTTCAAGAGAAAAAAAAAAAAAGAAGCCAGAAGTTTCTGCTCCATTTCACCAGACATTTACAGAATTTCTAACACTGTCTGTAACTACGGGAACAGGCTCTTTTTAGACCTGACAGAGTCATACCACCCGATTTCAATTTTAAATACAACACGCATCTCTTTGCCGCGAGCGATCAAAGTGTATTGCATATCCTCCACTGCCCATGGACAAGTTTATGCCTCAACAACTGTCAGTCATCTTGAAGAGCCTGATAAATGACTGATGCACCAGTAGGTAGTCACATATGAAATATTTGCAATCAGACTACATCCTATAATTTGGTACAGTATAGGAGCCATTTCTGTGGCACCAGGTTTACAACGTTTTTGCTCAGTTTATTGTTGTTTATTTCTTTCTGTTGTGCCATAGAGTAGCCAAAACAAAGGAGGTACTTTGGGCATCCAGGTCCCAGGTCTAAATTTCCTGTTCACTTTCTGGAGAGACTATGTCAGGTGACTGACAGGTTGACTGCTTCGATAGAGCCCAGGTAGGTGTGAAAATTTTTTTTTATGTAAATACAGTTTACATCTATGTCTGAAGTGTGTGTGAAGACTTTGAAGGAATTTAATAATATCTGTATAATAATTTGTATAATAATAGTTGTATATTGCAATTTTTATGATTTATTTTATACTTAATAATTACATTCATCTTTGAATTTACTTAAACATTTAGTTAAATTGCTAGTAAATTCTTAAGTAAAAATTATTATTTTAAATTGAATTAAATTAACTATCATATCTATTAAATAAAGTATATTAAACACAAGTCAATTAATTTAATTAAATTAGATTTCATTACATTAATTAACTTCATAGATCTATTAAATATGCTCAATTAAATTATTTTGAAAACAGTGACCTTGACCTTTGGCCACCAAAATCTAATCAGCTTATCCTTGAGTCCAAGTGAACATTCATCCAAAATTTGAAGAAATTCCCTTAAAGTTCCTGAGATATCTGGTTCACAAGAATGGGACAGATACCCCGAAAATGTAAATGCAGTAGTAAAATTCATATTAAAAAAAACATTTTATTATAAAGGAAGTTGAAATAAAAATATACATTTTGTATCCAAATATAAAAAATAATGTATAAATGCACAAATAATATAAATAATTATTTTATAAGATAAGAAGTGTTTCCATTTGGAAGAAGATTGAAGAATATCACGAAAAGAAAGGTTTCAAAAACTCTATTAATATTCCCTTTCTTGTTACTTCTAAGTTGAAGAGTTGTACAGCTGAGCTTTAAATCAATACACAAAGGTATTTTACTAATACATAAACAATACACAACCTGACCATTTGCTCATCAGTGCACACATACAAAAATAAACACACAAACCGTAAGAGGCCAGGGGAGATGCAGGTTTTGATGAGGGGGAGGAATGGTGAGAGGCGGTTGAGTTGCCCTCGGCTGTCTGCCCCCTCAGGTGCTTTATGCTCTGCTGTGAGCACCTCCTTCACCCTGAAACACATGGTCACAGGACAGCAGGGTTAACACCACACAAAGCCTCTTTTGTTCTGCACACAGACAAGCACCCGCCTGCCAGTAAGACAACAACAACATCATCTCCGAGTGAAGAGGTTACATAAAGGTTAAACTCAATTACATCGAAAGGAGAGACAACAACACATACGAACTGAAGACTTGGTGACAGAGATAGGGAAAATGTGACGACAGTCCCAAGTTATCCCATTTCTCTTCATTCACTCTGCACAGACCCCATGATAGCCTTAATTTTCTGTATCTTTGTTTGTGTCTCTTATCTCCTCCCCTCCTCTCTTTTTCCCTCTCTCCTGAACTGAAGGAGCCCGTTTCATTTTCTATATCTCTGCCTATCATTTATTTACTCTCCTCTGGCATCTCTACTCCTCTCCTCTTTCCCCTCAGGTACCTGTTGCTCTGACAGACTCTCTCCAGTCTGTTGCTAACAGGACTCGCGTAAACCTTGCACCCACTCACAAACAGAGCACAGCACACCCTCCGCACCAGCCAACCTCGATACCTGCGACAGAAAACACACACAATTCAGAGGCAGAAAATGTGCATGGGTGAGTGTATTTGGACTTAAAAGATGCATTTGTCTAAACACTGTAGATTCTATCACTACCTGGTTTGTGTCTCGTTGACACTCAGCAGGTTGTGGAAGCCCAGGGAGGAGTTTTGTCCAAGCTTCTTGCGCTACACCATGACAGAAAACAGCAACCGACAATGAGTTCTGTTTAACCCAATCTAATTCAAGGATGCCACCAGAATATAGAGATCTATGAAAGCATCTTTACATCCACTTAACAAGCTTAGTGTGTCATGTAAGGTCAGTATCTTTTCGGTCACTGAAACCGTTCTATTCTTTATTACAGGATTTAGTACAAATCCACAGTCCTGGATTACAGGAATTAAATTTGTGGATGGTTTCAAAATACAGCCTACCTCTCATTAGTCGTGCCTTCTACCTTCCCTTCCCTCTCTTTTCTCTCTCTAACCTTGTTTGGCCCCTCCACTCCACTCCACACTCACCAAGCTGTCAGGGGTGCACTGGTGGCAGCACTGGCCCACAACTGGTCTGAACTTGCCAAGACAGGGCGGCACAGTCCTCAGCTTTTTCTTGATCTTCAATTCCCAGGACAGCTGAGAGGGAAACACACACACACACACACACACACACACACACACACACACACACACACACACACACACACACACACAAAGTCACACAGTCTTGCAATAAATCCTCCTTCATTAAAGTTATAATTTTCAGTTAGTGCTGAAACTGTTTTAGAGAGGTGTTGATTCAACCGTATGATCACTTTGGAGGCTGCAGTTTGTGGAGCTGCTGATTGAATTGTTGTAGATATTTTTATGTTATTTAGTGCACCCCACTTATATCAGTGAGGGTAGTCTAATCAACAGATACACCTCTCTGTATAATGCAATACAATTCAACAACAACACAAACTGCAGCCTCAAAAATGGCAATACAGTTCAATCAACAATTATAACAATCATGATGGTAGGATATATTGCAGGACAGTTAGGTGACCTACCTAATAAACTGATTTACTAGAACTTATTGTATATAGTAATGCACAGAGACTAGACTGGACTCTCATTTGGAACAGGATAAGTCAGATATTCCTGATAGGTGAACCACCTAGTAATGATATAGCCAGTGAGGTTTACATGCACTTTATCAATTTAAGAGTTTTCAGTGTTTCAGTAAAATTATTTCTTTATGTATACAAACAATCTGATTTCTGTAATTGGGGTACAGAATCAGAGAAACCCAATTTTCCCTGCTAGATTTCCCCTGGAGAACGCTGATTACTTGGCCATGTATATGAATAACTGCGTTTGTAATTGTTTCTTACATGTAGACATGTGCCTGACAAAAAATAGGATAGAAAAATAATAATTCTGACAGCAGAGCGACAAGATTATAGCAGAGAACATTACACACAGCAATGCATCTTTATAGCCAAAATAATTCCACCCACCAACGCTAACACAAAGTAGCCTCCAAAAGTCCAAATAAGTCTGCTTTTCCACACACATTAAATGTCATCTTACTGTCGGCAAGCCACATTTGATTTCACCAGCTCTTCAGAAAATATAAAAGCACTGGTGAATTG
Source organism: Seriola lalandi dorsalis (assembly GCF_002814215.2). Taxonomy (NCBI): domain Eukaryota; kingdom Metazoa; phylum Chordata; class Actinopteri; order Carangiformes; family Carangidae; genus Seriola; species Seriola lalandi. The sequence goes on from NW_019525082.1 coordinate 393,992, forward strand.
TAAGAGAGAAGAAATTGCCAGTTTAAATGTTTTGATTTTTTGCTCTTGATTTTATTATGAGTTTGTTATGATTTCTTTGTTGCTATGATTGGTTTAACTCTGAATCCATGGGAGCATGCAATATCTTGCAGTGCAGTAAATATTAATACAGGGCCCATATGAGACCAATGGCGGCTGCTGGTCTTATAATGAGGGGAAGCTCATTTTCGGCCTACATCATAAAATGTGTTCGTTTCTTTATATGTAAATTCGCAGAGTGACAGAAGAGAGTCGCCAAACACAAAGCTAGTCGTTTTTAACAAAGACAAAGTCGATGAGGATCAGTAACGTCTCCAGATCAACGCCGAACAACGGAATTAAAAACTTGAAAACTGCTCCGGTGGATGCTTATACTTCAAGATCGCTGATTCGCTCATTTCGCTGTCAATCAAAAAGGGACTCAGCCTCAGACAGATCATCCAATCATCATGCAGAAGCCGAGCGTCCGGGCCAGCCCACTGTCCCATAGACCCCCAGAGACGCTGAGCATCCGATGGGCGGGACAAAGCTCAGCATTTATCCAATGACCGTCTAGTTTCGCTGCAGTGGAACAACCCACTCTATGCTTCCCCATTGAAGTCAGTAGACGCTCGGCGTCTACACTGTGTAAAGCTCTGTGGCGCTGCGGGGATGAATGAGAAGGAAGTTGTGTCGTTTACCTGTGATAAGTAGCTGATTCTGAACAAAAGATGAACGTGTTCTAGAGCATATTTAGTCAATGAAATGTACACACAACACTACATATTTGACCACTTATTTTGTTGACATTTTAGGGGAAGCTGAGCTTCCCTTGCAGTCTTAGAGCAATCGCCACTGTATGAGACCCAGTATCAGGCAGTCAGCGCACATCAAGCATAAACAGCTCATGCACTGAGACACAGGCCAGACTGTGTACTGTGTACTAATCAACCAGACTTGATTGCTGGTCAGTTGTACAAATATTTGTATTATGATGACAAAGAGCAGCGATAGCCATCAATTACTGGGCTGTTACTGTGCCTCAAAGTAAGTGTTAGTTAGGATTCAGACTGATTACCCCGTTTACATTAAATGACTTAATGAATCTCCTAAAATCAATGGCACTTTCTCCTGGTTGACTGATGATGATGGATCCCAGAAAACTGAGCAGCTGACTTGAATCAGCGACCTGCCAAGAAAATTTAATGACAGAGCATGACTGTAATGACAAAGCTCGAACTATCAATAATTCAAATGGCCACACTAGTTGAAATGTATAAGAAAGGAGGGAGGGAGAAGGGAGAATTCTAGTGTCATCAGGCTAAGACCACATACCAGCCTAGGCGTTAAAGGGATAGTTCGACATTTTGGGAAATAGGATTTTTCACTTTGTTGATCACGTCTACCTTAAAGGACTATACCAGCAAACCCTATGTGCTTACAACTTATATTACCGACAACCATTTTGCAATTCTTGCAAATGGTGCTGTCATTTCTAAATACATTGACCTTCCTCCCAGGGGCCCATTGGATTCAGTTCATTTTAGTATGCTATCAAAATCAGCTCATAATTAATTGTAATGAAATGCACTGGTGAGTTGAGTTTTAATTGTGTTAAAATCATGGAGTCATCTGTGAATCCTTCCTGGTGGTGCATTCATGAGCTGAAGTGAGCATCTGACAAGAGACATTCAGCTGCCACAAAGCATAGCATTCATAAGCTATGGTGCTTTGAAACTCAACAGAGAATTCAAATACTACGAGACATGAATGTTATAAAGACTTGTCATAAATTTGACAGCTGTACTGAATCATCTATGAAGTTATTTTGATGACCTCAGAGTGGAAGACAGTTTTAGTTCTGCAAAGCAGTGATGTTTTCATGACAAAATGTCACACAGCGAATATCACAACAAGGAGCAACAGCAAGAAGATGATTTCACTTCCCACAGGGCAACTGTTGTACCGTCAGTTACAGTTGTGCAGTAAGTCCCTCATCACTTACATTGGAAGCGCTTTAGGAAGAAATCTCTGAGGGATTAGTTAAAGCATTCACTCTTTATGCAAAGCTAAAGGCCCTTTTTCTAAATTGACAGAAACGTGGTAAAAATCTGTGGTTGTCAATCCAAAATGCCAAAGTGATGGTTCTAGATCGCACTTGTGAGACACATCCACCAATGGCCGATGTGGAGCACAGACCTTGGCAACCAAATACATGCTGTGGCATAATCCAGACAGTGTCAGTTCTCACAGTGACAGCTGCTATGACTCACATCCACCAAAACAATCGATGCCAAAGGTAAAGAATAATTTAAAAAAAGATCTGCTGCATTTTTAAAACTGAGACGAGCTGATGGCGAGCCTCTTCTCTCATATGCTTTTTTCTGTTTACATCATGGTGCTATTATTCACCACTCATTCATTGCACAATTTTACACGGCTCAAATTGATATCATATGGTCTGACACAAATCGAGACCAAGATTAATAAGACCCATCTCACACAATGTGACATGAAGTAAACTTATATGATTGCTGTTGTCATGAAGTCTAATCGCCTCCTGGGTCGGCTCCACTTTTTTAACAGAGATATGAGATTAGTCTCTCTTCATTTAATTACAAATAAGCATGTTTCCAAAAATGTCAAAAAAAATCAAATAAATTCTTCTAATTTTCTGATGGATCAGTATGACTCACTGACACATCACATCCTGTGATTTGGTAAATATCAAACAGAATTAAGCATGTGGGTCCGTGCATGTTCTTTCGTGATTGTGAAGAACAAAGAGTTTGAGATTAGTGCTCATGGAGTAAGTGGGGGATGACAGTGGGAGTGAGTCATGCAGGCAGTGTTCTTACTGCAGGTCTATTCTGCTGATTTGATGGAAGGACCATGTCTTTGTTTATCCCGTCACTCTTCTCCTGCACCATGGTGAGCCCCCTGCAGACTTTTAACCAGAGACCTACCACAAAAAAAGATTGGGGGAAAAGAGTTACACAGCGCCATGTTAAAGCAGCACTTTCTCACATTGTGTTGGGTAATAGGGACTGTTCTCTGAGCACATGTGAATGTGAGTGGGTAGTCATTTTAGGAGCTTTACAAAACAAAACCAAGCTTTGAAAAACGGCTTCATCTCTCCAATTTAAGAAAATAAAAAAACACACACACACACACACACACACACACACACACACACACACAAACAACAAAACACACGCACACACACACAATCTCAGTGTGACACAAAATTCCTTTTGTCCTCTGGTCCTTTGCAGGGGAGTGTTGGCAGCACTCACCGATCTATCACCCAGTGCCCATAGCTACAATTTTACCCATCTAACCAGCAGTTCTTTCCCTCCACCATCACAAAATTCTCTCACATTCTTCACCTTTCCTTCATTCTTTTCAAGTTAAGGGAACAAAGCTTATTGCTGCTGATTTCCTTGTATTGGTTTCCCATTGTTTCTTTTTGTTGGACTTGTGGCAAACTTTAATTTAAAAGTTTTGCTCTCACTTCTGTATGCAGGTAGGAATAAAACAAGGACAGGACCGCCATTAAGAGGTTAGCAATCGAGAGGAACTCCCAAGCTGTCTGTGCTCAGCAACAAGCAGGTGGAGCAGGGCAGACACTCACTAGTGGGTTATAAATCATTAAAACCAGAGTACATAGGCAACAGCTGAAAAACAGCTCTTATGTAACTGATGCTGGTCCCTTGCCCACTCAGAAATCCAGTAATGAGAGTTGACAACATACAGATGGGTGACAAACATGCAGGTGGATGGTGCAATTAACATCCAATCATGGTGTTTTGCATGTATACAAATTCTGAACAGACCTTGTTGATTCTGTTTTTGTATCAAGATGGCAAGAGGAACAGATCTAAGTGACTTTGTTTGGGTACAGATAGCAGGAGCTTCAGTCACTCAGACTGCTCAGCTGGTTAGCGTTTCAACAGAAGCAGCCACTAAAGTGACATCTGCATTTAGATCTATGGGGAAGATGTCAGTAAATAGGGTTGGAAATTGCGGTTGACAGCGCACATTTGATGAGCATCATGATACTCGTGCATTAGTGCCCATATCTAAGAAAAAACAGAAGAGCAAATTTTCCTCACGTGAAAAAGAATGTCAATGCAGGACGTGATCAAACTGTGAGGAAGAGATTTTTTGTGGAAAATGTGATTTGGTCAGATGAGTCGATCTTCACCATATTCTCGAGCGAACAACAAGACAACGGCACAGGCCTGAATGCCTGACCTCTACAGTGAGGGGATCCGGCGGCTCTGTTGCAGTGGGGGGCATTCTGCTGGTATGGTTTGGGTCCACTTTTCCCCTTAGGGTCACCACAAATTAATATAAAGTTCTTCTGAGTGATCATCTTTATCCTATGATGAAACATTTCTATCCTAATGGGAGTGGTCTCTTCAAGGCATGAGGGGTCACCGAATGGTTTGGTGAATAAGAAAATTATGTGAATCATATACATTTACAATTACTTATTTATTTATCCATAAGTGACTTCCAAGTGAGGGACAGCATATACCATGACCTTTGCAGTTACAAGATCTCAACCCAGTTGAACACCTATGAGAGATGTTGGATCGACAGCAATCCGTTCTCCATCACCACCATCATGGAAACACCAAATGAGGGAATATCAATCCCTCCAGTAGAGCTCCAAAGACTTGTAGAATCAATGCCAAGGCACACTGAAGCTGTTCTAAGACCTTACTAAGAGACTTTAGGAGTGATGATTACCGAAATGAATAATCATCTGAGATTAAGGTGGATTTAATACCGATCAAGAACTTCTGCACACCCTCCTAAGAGAGCTACGTTGACGACACCATCCTGAGAGAGCTTCCCTTTAGTTTTATTTAAGGCTTTGCTTCTACTAAAAAAGGATGAAGATGTGGCCTGCTGTCATTCTGTGGAAACAGAGGGGTCACACCTATCAGATTCACGAGGCTTATTAGGTTCAATTGGAGACTTTTACTTGGCATTTGTCTTTGCATTACTTTGCATTTACATTGTATCCCACTCTATTGATCCCACACTGCCCCATTAACTTTGCTAATTAAAACTTAAGCCTTCCCCATGGGGAGATGCTGCATTTCAACTTGCTCAAGTTCCCACATTCATTACCAACTCTGGTGGGAATGAAGACATTGATAAGAGGTTCCCAGGGCTTGGTGATTCTTTGCAGGTGTACAAGGTGATGGAGGAGACAAGACAGCAAAACGGGGAGTAAAGGGTGTAAACCTGTAACTTACACAGCTACAGAATCAGCAAAGGCTCTAATGGGGTTACACAAGCCACTCCAGAGAGAATACAAGACCACATGGAAACAGCTAGGGACAGCAGTATGCTAAGACCAGACCAGTGTAACACTACAAACAGTTTCAAACAGTACACTCCCCCTCACATAGGCTTCCCTGTCAGCATACAACATGAGAATTCACACACTGATATCTAGAACCATGACAGGTATGGTTTGGGCCACAGGTCCCTCCTTTCAGTGCTCATATTTTATGCTTGCTTAGTTCTTCCTCTCATCAAAAGATAATTGATCAATTATAGTCTTTAATTAAAATGCTGTAGTTTTGCTAAGGTGATATCTCAGACCTAAGTGGGCCCATGATGAGAGAGGATAAAAATCAGAATCCATTATGAGCTGCCAGGTCAGATTAGATTGAAGATCATTTTAGAGCAGTAGTCGAAGTGATGTCAGTTGGTGCATTCCTGTCTATTCCCCAAACTGCTAAGTGATTAGTCTGGACTTTAAATACTCTTAGCGTCTATTTGAAAAGAAGTCAGACATGGAGAGTTAACAAGTCTGCCTGTACACACATGCACATTAAGGGTACAGGAAACAGTTTTTTCATCAAGTCTGTATACAGATACAGATGTGATGTAATGCTTTAAATTGCAAAAAACTTGAAAAAGAAATTAATAAATTCTGACTTTTCTCTGACTTCCCAGAGGTCCAAATGGCAGGGTAGTGAGTGGGTTTCTATTATATACAAAGAACATGAACTGTGGAAGGACCTCAAGGTTACACACACAACAAAAACCATGTGGCTGAGGTTACTATGGCAATATGTGGCAATGTCACATCATGTAAGCTCATCATAAGAAACCCACATCCATACGCTGTATTTGTGCCAGATGACCTCTTAACAATCCGAAGTGAAAATACTGACAAGAAACCAAATAAAAAGTGTTTGTTCATACTGAATGCTGTAAAAGTATAATATACCCAAGACTGGCTTACAAGTCACATACACAAGCACATGAAATACAAACCAAGGTTTGAATTTTATTGTGTGTGTATTTCATTAAAAGACAACAAGGACATGTTAGCTACCAATAGCTTAAAAGACAATATGTTAAAGACCCCCGCTGATAAAAATCTGAAGGTTTTTACCCCTATTAACATATCCTTATGATGATGTTTTTTAATGCAATAACAACACATACCATGACTGTATTTCCACCTTTAAACTGCAATGAACCAATGACTCATAAAAAAGTCTCATAAAAATGGATTAAGACAGCCAGGGATTCATACGTCATATACAACCTAAGGAACCAATCCGTCAATTTGTGGGGACGGGGATCAGGCAAAATAAACCAGAAACCTGGTCAGTACAGAGACCAAGAGTTTGCATTAGCACAACCACTAGCACTATGTCAGACACTGCCAGTTCAAAACTAACAAACAACGTAAACAGATAAAAGATGCTGAGTGTGCTAACCGTTCTGATATTTCTGCTAGTCGCCAGTGTTGGTCTCAACAGACTCCTCATCTGAGTCCGATTCTGACTGAGGCTCAAACATGTGGCTGAATCTGTCCAATGCTTCCTACGCTAACCATCTTGATACGCTCTGCTCTTTCATCAGTAAACCTAGCATAAGCAATGGTGGTAGGCGGGGCCTGAGGCCTAATCCAGATTACTCAATTAGGACGTAAGCGTAGATGTGCTTCTAGCCTCGGTTTTTCTTCTTTTTTTCTCTTTTATCTCTCCACTTTTTATGTGGGAAAAACAAGTGAAACAAAATGAATCATAGCAGACTATTTTACATAGTTTCAAACATGACTGGAGAGGAACTTTAATGTAAAAAATAAATAAATAAAATATTGAGCATCACTGCCAATTCAATGTTGAACACTTCACAAAAGTCAGCCAGTCGCCCTTTCTCAGCTGCAACTAGCTGCAAGTAGCCTAATAACCTGTCAATCAAACATCAAAGGATATGTCTGCAGAAAGATCAGTGATCTATATTTTGGCCTTTTTCAGTCTGTGACGAAACTGAGTTTTGAGTTTCTGTATCTACAAATAGCATCTGACAGGAATGGGGGTATAAGATACAAAAATTAGATTACACTCGTCTCCATTTCCTCGAGTGTTTCCAAACACATGGAAACAGTGGAGTGTAATTCAGGACAGGAATTGATAAAGCTGTGTTGTTAGGATGTTCACATCTACAGCAAAAATCACCATTACACTAGAGACTAACTGGTGGAAAGCAGAGGGGTACTGCAATAAAATGAATAACATCAATATGAGCCAAATGACCGTGGAAATTTCCAGTTATCAAATAACTGATAAAACTTTCAATCTTGAGCAGCCCTAGACAGGAACCAAAAGGCCTAAATCTTAACCACAGGTCAAATCTATTAGCGGTAGACAATAATCGTGCACTTAGTTACATTATACGGTGCAAACACATACATGGCCAATCTGTGACTACAACAACTGTGACAAATATGTGCTGCTAGCACAGAATGTCTCCCACAACTGAAAGAAAGCCAGTTTAGCATAGAAGGGATAAATGAGAGAGAAAATGAGAAAATCCAGTGATACATAATAGTGATATTGTTAACAGCGTGTTTTTGACATGCTCATGAGCCTTCCTAAACAAACCAAGCGAGGATTCTGCTGACCAGGGAGAAAGATGGATCACAGGGACGTCAGTGTGATAGGCTTTTATTTACAGTTTGCAAGTAAACCAGGCTATTCAAAAATAATATTAAAATTGTAGAAACACATAACTGTGCACCTGGATGCATCAATTGTCCCTGTTTCAAAGCACACATCCTCTCTCTCACACCCCACACACACACACAAAAAATCAATTTGTGAATCAACAGCTGTGCGTCATGGAGCCAGAGAGAATCATTGATTTCCCCAGAACAAAAGGAATTCTTTAGCTTTACTCTCTGCTGTCTTCCTCTCTTTAGCCTCACACCGTTTTTACTTTAATCTCAGCAGTACAGCGCTTGTAGAAAATCCTTATATAAACATTCTGACAGCCAGCAATCAAATTTTCAATCAAGGTTTTCATACTGTTACTGAACTATTATTTATTGTACTGCTACCTGATTAAATACAAGCTATCCATATTTATGGGTATTATATATGTTATTTATCTTTATTTAGAAATTCAACATGACATGGTGAATAAACAGGCTTACGGTACAATGCTATTAATGCAAGAATCCTTCTGAAATTTCTGTTGAAAACCACATAATCCCCTTTTTAATGAAAAGCAGCTCTTGCACAGTTTCAACATTCATGGTAAATTTATTAAATAGCTACATTCTGGGACAGTGACAGCATCAAAATGCCTGACAAAGGCATTCATTTCACTGTCCCAAAATGAAGCTATTCAGGAGAATTTCAAAGATAGCAGTGTGCCGGAGCATATTTTTGTTACCTTCACTTAATCTCCCACGCGCCTGTCTGTTTAAATGTGTGCAAAGACCACTTTGCTTGCATGACAGTATTTGTTTTTGCATTACATTTCCACTATCACACTGGTAATAATTAATTTACTGCATTTTCCAGTTATAAATTCATTACGTCAAAGAACAGTGCAGTAAAAGTGGGAAATCTCTGCATTCCAACATGAGTTAATATGTAAAAAAATCATACCTTTTCCACCGTGACACAGCAGGTATTTGTTTATCTCAGCTGTCCTCTGGACACCAGCTTCATACAGTAATTACTTTTGTTACACAACGTGTCACTTAAGGCTTCTATTTATGTCTCTTCCCACAGGTGTTTTCACTTAATATGCCTGATTAGTCTTCTTCTCAGGATGGTTTGGCAGTGTGTGCCAAATAGAAATTAAGTGGAAAATATGCCCAGGAACCTCAAAACTGGCACTGTGCTTTTCAGATTTTAAAAGACAACCACTATTTATTATTATTATTTGAGTTTGGTGACATGTAGGTCCAGCATAGTTACACCCAACATCAACCTGAGGTCTAATTAGCCAGAATAAACTGAAGACACTTATGTGGGTGAGCAGACTATTCCACATTTAAAGATAGACATGTCATCATGTCACTTGGGAATCTGTAGGAAAAGCAGCCTCAGTTTCAGAGTCTTGGTATTGTGCATGCTGGCCCACTGTCACATTGTGACAGCTTAAACTTATGTAAGCCAGCCCCATTGTTAATGTTATTAGTAACGTTTGTGCTGTTCTTACTTATCTGGGCTGATCATATAAGTTGACAGACATGGTAGATGGTTGAAATATTTCGGATTTGGTTGGAAACGATCTTTTTCTGACCTTTACGTGACCCCACTCATCTCAGTCACAAAAGTCAGGACCAAGACAGAAAGATAAAAAGATTAAATATGTTTGTGTGGGAAACAGAGGAAATGAGAGGGAGATAAAAGGGTGACCCGCCATGACTTTTGATGTTCTTTCATGAAATCAAAATTAAAGCATGCACAAAATCTGTGCAAGATATGACTGAGGGAAAAAATTGGGGGAGGGAAGGGGCAGGCTTGGAGAAAGAGAGATCAGATTGTTTTCAACTAACAGGATCTGATGATAATTACACTGATAGTCGTGTTTTTGACTAACAGGATCTGATGATAATTACACTGATCACTGAGCAGCTTCCATCTGATACTGTCAGATAAAAAGGTTTCCACCACGCACTGGATTCACAAAAAAAGGAGAGTGCTAATCACATGTCAGGTACCCATCATCTCTTCCCCTTCACACATCCATATTACTCCCTCCCTTTAAACAGGTTTTCATCTCTCCCTGACAGCCATGATGTTTTATTAACTACTGAGGGATGCAAGACACCTGAGCCGACCCACCAAGTTGGAACAGATTGAGCTAAGGGCGAGAGGTGAGATACCTGCAGCTATGCTTCTCCTAAGCACAAGAAAATATTCAAGCTGAAAAACACCTTCGCACATGAAAAACAGATGCATTCAAATATGTGTAAATATGTGAACACAAAGCTGAGAAGCTATATTTGGAAAGATCCCTCAAAATGTGTTCTACAAACACAATGATGTAACCCGGTGTCTTATGCAACTGGCCTATTTGGTAATTGATTCATGAACCAAAACTGTTTAGGAAGGCCTGGCAGCTTTTATGCAATACTTAAGAATAAATTGTGTAAACATATGTTAATGTGTCTGCATGCATGTTGGTGCAGAGTCAAACATCAGACATTTCCAAAGACAGCGCTGATAATGAACAATGCGAACTTGTTTGATCACTACCAACTGCCCTATAACATTCACTGATCATCATATTAAATTTACATTAAAGAAACATTTATTTAATCTTAATCTCATTAGCAATTAATCTGCCAATTAACCACATGGTCAATAAAATTGTGAAAATTTTGAAAAATGTCGATCACAGTTCTCTAAAACCCAAGGTAATATCTTAAAATTGCTTGTTTCCTGTGACCAAAAGGATAAAATCAAGAAGAAGCGACTAGCAAGACTCTGATGTTGATTTCATTTCATATTTTCTACAAAACTGTTAACGAGGCATTCCTTTAAATTAGCAGCTCAAATACCCTGCCAGCTAATAAATAAGGGGTAAATTAATAAGGTTTGACATATGTGGAAACAGTGAGTTTTGGCATTTTTGCCTAAGAAATTAATACAATGATTAATTGATTGTCAAATCTTCTGCTGATTAATCAATTACTCATCTCTAGCATAGTAAATTTTGCTGTATGCTTGTAAGTATTACTCTACTTAGATGTCTAATGAAAATTACACGACTGCAAATAACATTAATTTTTATGTACATTAATCTACTGATTATTTACTCCAGTGGTTTATTAGTTGTTTACTCTACAGGAAGTCTGATAGCATACATGACTATCACAAGTTTGCAGAGACCAGCGTAACTTCTTAAAATGTCTCATTTTATTTCTAAAACCCAAAGATCATCACTTTACAATCAAAAGCTGAAACCAGTGAATTATCACACACAAGTTTTTTCTCAATCAAGTGATAATTTAACAGACTAATCAGTTCAGGTCTAGAATAGTCAGGAAGGGAGTCTGTGAGGCTCTTGGCTCAGTTCAGGTGGACACTTAGTCTATTCATGATGTCTATAGTTCAATAACAGACTCATTAGTCAAACATATGGCTGATGAAATGCTTCACCATGATGATAAGCGTGCATTCAACTGCCGCACACCACTGCTGCGCCTATGTAATCTCTGTATGTATGAAGTCATTGACCTCACACATGCTGACATTTACATTTATACTAAAACACACACACACACACACACACACACACACACACACACACACTAGTGTTCAAGTACAGTGTGATAGATGTGGCAGAAAGATTCCACTATGATGTACAACTGAAAGACACTAAGAATCTGAGTTCAACTGGGGATCAGGGCCGTGTGTGTGTGTGTGTGTGTGTGCGTGTGTGTGTGTGTGTGCGTGTGTGTGCGTGCGTGTGAGTGTATGTGTTCTTCAAAGATGTCTGACCTACAGATGAATAATGGGAGAAGAGTGGTGAACAATTATCTATATTTGTATTCATGGCCACAGGAGTTATAGAGATGGTGTACAAAAATAGTTGACAGCAACTTTAAATTACACCAGGAGCAGACAGTCAGTCTCTTCATACAGACAAAAAACACAGACCTGCATAAAGATCAGACATCATGTACAAACTGGATTTATCTTGGCAAACTACTCATAAAAGAGCAAGGTAACATAGTTCAAGTTGTGAGCGAAATTATGACGTATTGAATGCTGAGATCAAAGCAGAACAAGCAATACAGAACCCAAAATTACTATCTTTCAAAAATATAAGTGAAATGCAATGAAATGTTGCTTGTATCGTCTGTGTTTCTCATTTTTGGTTTGAAAGCCAGTTTATTTTTCATTTGCGCTTCTCAGAGTTTTTGCATTACAGTAAATGGACGAATGTTCAAAGGGGCAAGGGTTCAATCTGTCCAGTGTCCAAAATCGAAGCAGCAGATGCCAAGACAACCTCACATTTAGCACCCAGTATGACTAAGCCCCATTGATGCATTAAGAGAGCAAGATTTGGCACCACCACTCAGCTTCTTCTGCTGCTAATATGTCCCAGTGGCCACTTGGGGAACTGCAACAACAAAAAAAAAAAATCCCCAGTGGCCCAAAAAGCATTTTCCCTGTTTGCCACCATTACAAAAGAGAAGAACTGTAATACTGATGACAGGACACCTGCAACTGCAAACAGGCTCAAGTAGTACTCTTTGTACACGTGTGTGTGTAAAAAATCTCCCAAAGCCTTGAAAATACATCTTTATTTGCATGACGTCCTTCCAAATGAAAGCCACAGGTTGAGCAGAAACAAGTGGGTGGAGCCAGTGACGAGAAACATTAATGCACAAGTAGAAAGAAAAAGACAGAAAACATAGAAGAAAACCTGGGAGCTAAGTATCCAGTTCTTATAATACAGCCACGGTGAAGACTTCAAAACCGTGGAAGTTACACTTCCTCTAATGCAACATAAACGACATCATTAGGCTTTAGTATAGAGGGCTCCAGACGCCTGTAATAGTATTTCTCATGAGTAAGCTTCATGTGTAACAATAATGGAGTGGCCCTTTAAATGTGCAAATGTATTACAAATAAAAATATAATAATCTATCTTGAGCATAAAGTAAATTTGATTGGGGGCAAAACCTGATTAATACTTATATAAACATACAAACAACTACATTTACATGAAACCTGGTATCTCCTGCTCCTGAGGAAAATAGTGTGATACAGTGATAGTGGGAAGCTTCAGAGGAGTTAGAGTGGAGAGATTGTTTTTTGTGAACTGCTGTTTTTAAGGCAGAATGAACTTTCAATCTCAATTTCTTCAGCATGCCCTGAAGAAATGGAAATTTGAACATTTTCATGACAACTGGGCAAATTGATCTGCTGAGGGGTTTCCTGGGATTTGATTAAAACCTCGAGAGCATTTACTGAGTGGACCATGTTTTTGTAAAAAAAATAATATTTTTCAATTATTGTTCTTGAATCAAATTGCTTTTTTAGTACCGTTGCTCCACCACCTACCTCATATCTCAAGCCCAATATGATGCACATGTCTCTTGTCTTCTCTATCACATATTTAAGTTAACTAATTCTAGAGTAATCCTTGTGTAACAGTTACGTAAAGAAATCTTCTCAGAGCAAAGGCCTCTTTGTATGCAATATACTGCTAATACACAATACTACTGATACCAGGGACATCTGTTTACATTACACTTTGTTCTTTTAGTGTGTTTGCATAGCCACTAAAAGGGTAATGTGAATGTGTATGCAATTTTACCACATGGTTTAGAAGCCTTCTGAGAAAAAGAGAAAGAAGGCAATTTATTGAGGTCTCATGATCACAACTTTAACAGCAGATAAATGTAATACAATCAAGGCTGAGGGCTCTGTGGTTATATGTCAGAGTGAGAGAGGGAGACATGTGAGGGTCATTAGGTGGGCTCAATGAGGAGCCTGTGGGCTGACAAGGGTGAATATTCTATGTGAATTTCCCCCTCCCTCTCTTTCTCTCTCTCGCTGTGGGTGTATGGTTAAAGGAACACAGTGGTGTCACTGTTCACCTTTTTGCCAAGCTCTATCACTTCTCTGCAAAGTGAAAAATACCAAAACCTCCTCTAAGGCTAATTCTCAAAACAATGTACAATCTATTTGAGTCTTATGAAAACAAGACAGCACACACCCAACAAAAATATTCCCATTCCAGAGGGCAAGGGAACAGACACATGAAGTGAGAGGACGTGAAACGGAAGGAAAATAATGTTTCGTTTTCTTTTTTGTCAACACCGATTAAAAACTAATTTCAATTAATTTCAAACAGCCTTTAAGGAAGCTTCATGAAGCTGGCTGAAAATTTGAATGGTCCTAGGAGTGCATAGCAGCTTTAAAAAGAACTGGCTTCCTGTCATACATTCAAGAAATACGGAAAAAAACTATATTCATTGTGAGATCATAAGTTAGTTTTAAATATAAGAAAAACAAACTAAGATAAAAGCTTACTTGAAACCATGTCAGACTAAAGCAGCGACAAAAACAAGCTGTATTTGCTGTTGTTGCAAATAGGTTAATACAGCCAACTTGACTTCAGGCTACTAGAGGGGCCCTCACTCATCTCAATGTCATTTTTACATTTTTAGGACGTGCAATTTAAGGCTAATGAAGCTGCAGGGAAAACAAGCTACATCACACAGCAAAGGCGTGAGTGAACTGTTGAAACTGTCATCTGGTAACTACATTGATAGTGAAATGAGATGCTTCATGATCAGTCCGGTTCAGCTGAGCTCGTAATTGACTGATCCCATTCTACACATTAATTAATCACAACATGACTTTGCTATGTTATGGAAAAGGCGTGGGAATGTATATCAGTCAATACATTATCGGAAAACAGAAGAATCAAAGATTCACCCCTCTCCTTTGAGCCATGCACACCATTCCTACAATGAAAGAACTGATGAGATCACCATGTAAAACTGCCCTAAAATCTTTACATTGCATTTGCAGTCTTCAAAAAAAGCAGAGAGCAACATGAGCATTGACATTGAAGTCACTGAAAGGAACAGTCAACACAAAGCAAGTAACAGTAGCGTTAGCAGCTAATGCTTCTTCCACCTGGCCTCAACTCGTTCCCGTTACTGAAGCCATGTGCTGTTTAATTTATAGTGGCAATAATACAGCATCAATGAAAATACCAAATTAAGAGGGGCACCAGTGTCCAGTCTGATGCATTTTAGAGAAAAGCGAATGAAATCATGTGTATGTTTTTTATAAAAAAACTAAAGGAATACTCCAGCTGTGGTGACTTAAAGTCAATGATAAATGATAGTTGAGTCAAAGTTGTTGCATTACTTTCCATAGGGTAAAAAAATCCAGTGTTGAATCTCCCATGTGAAAAAACACTGCAACAAATTTATCACATAGATTTATACAAGGTCTAGCGTACAGTGGTCTGATCTACAACGGCAGACTGACGTCCCGGGTGGGAAAAAATGTATGTCAGAGGGATCCTTGCAGGACCTCTCAGATGCTGAAAGTATAATTTTTCCTTCAGGGTTTTTAATAATAGTCAAATACAGGTTGAAAGATGTTCAATCTTTGGTCACATTCATGTGATTTTATGAAAAAAAAAATGAAGATGGCACTTTTATTCAAAGTCCTTTACAGTACTATGGCTGCTTGCATTTTCAAGCATACCTCAGTTTCAGTGACAAATAGATTTTTTTTATTTTTTTAAACAAGAATAAAACTCAACCAACAAGTGGCCTCATCTGAATGCATTCTGTCATTGCGCACGCTATTGCTTCCATGAAAACTGGGGAGGACTATGAATTGGTTTTCCTCTGTTTGCCTTCCTATTTATCCACCACACAACACTGATCAGTGTTTAACTAAAGCAATGATGAACCTCAGCACTATGCCCTATCCCATTTGTTGTGTTAACCTTCATTCATACGAGGGAATCAAATTGGAAAACAAATTTAAAGACTCAGCTGTGTATAATCATTAACAACACATACAGGTCAAAATGTTTCAGTGTAGACAGCTATGACACACAACAAGATACAAGTTTAAATATTAACTTAATATTCTTATGACTGAGTGCAAGAGATTAGAGATTAGAAATGAATATTTTACCACTGTCAACATTGATGCAAAGCTGTGTCACTTTTGGTTGCAAATTAAAACGGCAGAATTTGTCAACCCCACATATACTGCTTGTGTTTTTTCTGAGATTGTTTGACAAATGTATCTGTGCAGAGGTGATTTGGCCTAGTCTGTGCTTTGTTACAGTGGTTATCTCATGTTGCTTTTAAAACACATATCAACGTGCTTGGTGCAACACCTCTTTAATCTCTGATGAAGGCTGCTGTACGGCATCCAGCCTAATATGACCAACCACTGTGTCAGTGCTTCTACTTGTAATTAACATTATATTGTCTACCTCCTGTGGGTAGACGTAGCTTTTAAAGCCTTACACCCTTCAGGGGATTAGGTTGCTCAGTTTCAGCACAGCCCATAGTTTTCCCAGGGGGTGGATCCTAAAAGCTGATTTTTCTCACTCCAATCTAACCTGATGGGCTTCCAAGCACTAGCCATATTTGTGATCATGTCAGGTGTATCCACAGCTGATGTAACGTAAAAGCAAATCGTTCAGGATGGCTTTGTAAAAACACAAGCAATCAATATTTTTCCTACTGGGGCTTTTTTTGTTTCAATGCTTAATGTGAAAACAGCATCAAGTAATTCACTGCAGTAAACTGTAGTGTAGTGCATTATGGGGCTCCCAAGGTGGAGGCAGTGGCCTTGCATATAATGTCTTTTCATATTTTAAAACAGGCTTTTCCTGAACAACTGAACAACTTGCTTCATTAAAGTGAACAAAGCTTGGTCTTGAGTTGATTCAGAGTGTTTTTGATGGGGTTTGTGTATTTTCATGTAGCTATCCATCTGACCCATGAGAAGTCTGCAGCAGAGGACAACTGCTTAGATCTCAGTCCATGTAAGTCTCAGGGAAATTACAGTGAGCCTCATTACCTCTGTTGGTTTTAGTGGAAATTCAACATATCTTAACCTCACCTGCAGCGGCGTTTAATTAGATCCTCAGGTCAAATACCAAATTATGTGCAAGAAGATACTTTTCTATTAGCACTACACTTGAAATGACAAGAATGGGTTGTGGAGTTTTGCTTCCTGGAAAATAAATTATTTGAATAATTAAGGGCAATTTGGGGATCATTATAAACACTAACTAGGAAGCTTAGAAGTCAAGTCTGGGGTTTGGATAATTCCAAGGATTTATAGAAGGCTATTGCAATAGTGTACAAGCTGGATTTGGGATACCTACTAGGCTTATAATTATTTATAAAACTTAAAGAGACCTACGGTAAATACG
This sequence comes from Seriola lalandi dorsalis, assembly GCF_002814215.2. Lineage (NCBI taxonomy): Eukaryota > Metazoa > Chordata > Actinopteri > Carangiformes > Carangidae > Seriola > Seriola lalandi. The sequence continues at coordinate 411,218 of NW_019525082.1, forward strand.
TATTCCAAAGAATAAATTGTCTCTGCTGTCCACATCTACTGTGTGGTGTAGCTGTCAGCTGCCCTTTATACTTGGTCTTTTCGGTGGAGTGGAGGCGTATAATGGTGGGTGTAAGCAGTACACCAACATTTTGTCTAGAGTAGAAAAAGCAGAAGCAGGTACAACAACATCACTGTTTACTTGAAAGATCTTTTTCCTTCGACCTTTGATGTATCTTTTCTTTGTTGTGTTCCCCCGTCAGGTACTGATGTAGAATCATGTGGATCCAGGACAAAACCCAGCCCACAATACTCCCTTTCAGCAAGGGCACAATTTTTTATCTGAAGTCACAGAGACTGTACACCCTGTGTCCAGGCCTAAAATAATACTGTGTACATATGTCATACTGTGGCGCTGAGCTTGCTACAATTTACTCTAATACTGTAGATTAACAGTACTGATGTGTTTTATGCTATTTTTGGAGTTTGGGTTTTACTCCTGTTTTGGATGGGCTGTTTGTAATAACTTTTTTGGGTACATTTAGTGTATTCTGACCTCCTTTAGACATTGGGAACCCGAGTCATGGCCTCATTTAGTACAGTACATCCTTTGTGTGTTTTCACTAGATAAGTTAATAAAAGTTGTATTCTGAATAAACAGACTTGTAATGGCATTGTGACCAACAATCATTAGCTTTAATTCATTACTGAAGTAAATGCTAGTCAGTTGCTGTTTACTTTATCACCAGTTGCACCAGAAAGAGGAAAAGGCGAGGAAAAGACGAAAGAAGAAAAAGAAAGAGATGTAATTCAGTGGCTTCAGTTTCCCTGTTCAGTACACTCCTCATCTGAACAACTTGACACTTACTTCATCACACCGCTCTGCTGGTCGTTCTAGCTCGCTACGAATAAAGATCATCTTTTGTTCACTCTAACTGAAAATGTGCAGTGTGGCTCTGGCTCATGATGGACTGGGCTCTGAAAACTATTTTGAATATTTTGTCTTATAGTCGACAAATTCAAAGTCAAGTCACTTGTCACTTGCAACACTTGAACATCAGACAATGCTCCAACTCACTGGCCATAACTTTTTGTCACATACATTTGATTTTAGACAGCATGAAAGTAACAAAAAGCTTAAAACCAACTATATAAAGACCTGCACAGAATATCACAAGAGCCCTTTACAGGTTCTGAAGTGATACTGCTGAAATAACTCTATTGCTTAAAGTCTACATTACTTAAACGGCTTGGACAGGCAATTCCATGCATGGGTAAGCACACAGGAAACCATTAGTACACTATAACCTGTAATTTCTGTATCAAACACAAGCAATAACAACATTGATATCTTAATTAGATTATTACATTATCATAATTATAATAATTTTTATTTCAGTGAGTAACAGTTTTAGCCCAGCACCACAGACACTTGCTGTAAAGAATACAGAAATAATTATGTAAGACTCCTTCTGCAACTGGTGCTTAAGCCGTTGCATAATGCAGATATGAATATAACCATCCCAACTTGGTCGGCTAAAATGAAAGAGGGGGCAGAAACACAAAGCTGCTCACCTGGTCCTTTGCACTTAATCAAAAATATCTAATGTGATGGTTGCAGATGGCTGCAGTGAAGCATGAAGGGATGTACATGCAGCTAAGACGACTCATACTGTTGCTAAACAGGGGTACATACAGTACACATGTGCACATACAGTAGATCTGATCATTCACAACTGACAACCAGAAGTGGCAGAACATATTGGCAAGCAAGCTCCACAGGTTTGTGCATATTTTCCTCAAAAACATGACACCCTGAGGTCTTCACTCCTCTGTCTCCACCTTGCACACTTGTTTCCTCTGCTCCCTTCCCTCTCTAAACCAGCTGTGCAGATAAATAATAAGGAGCTCAAGTGGAGAACAGAAACATCCCCAATGGCGCCCTGGGGTAAGAGCTCTTCTAATTACACTACAAAACACTGCCTTCGCTTCTTCTGTCTTACTGCCATCCCTCTCTCTTCTGCCCCTCCTAAACTCAGCCTCTTCGGCTCCCCGGTCTCTGCACCACTCCTCGCCTTTCTGTTGAATTTTTAACAACCATAAAAAAAGAGCTAAACTATCATTTTTCTGATCTGCTTTTGTGATGTAAAACCACTCTCCTTCCCCATCACCACCTGTCTTCTCTTATTCCATAATCTTCTGTCTTTGCTTCTTTCATCACGTCCTGTCTTCCCTTTCATTATATTTTTTTTCCTCGGCCATCCTTCTGTCCCATATCTTCCCCATCATTTACTGTCTGGTAATAACAATCGGCTCCTCTCCTCTTTTCCATCATCTCGAGTTGCTCCTCATATCACACCAACTAGGCGGGGCTGTTCTTACAGTATCTGGCATCTTTCTAAAAGGGATGCTCCAATCAGGCTTTTAGTGCTGATACCGATCACCATTTTCATGTCATTAGGGTCAGCAGATGCAATATCTGCAATATCTGGCTGATTCTTTTTCCTGAACATTTCTCAGAAAAGACACAAAAGACTTCTCTTTTGAAAGTGAGTGAGAGCTGAAAACAATGAGTTGTTTAATCAATATTCAATCAACAGAAAATTAACTTCAGAAACTATTTTTATAATCGGTTAATAATTTTAGTAAAAAAGTGGTTCTGGTTCTCAAATGTGTGGACATGATATTTTTGGATATTTGTTTAAATAAAAGGAATACGTTTTACCATTTATCAGTTGAGAAAACAGTCAGCAGATTAATCAATAATAAAAACAATTGTTGCAGCCATAAGTGACTAAAAATACCGTGTTACATTCAGCGAGGTCCTAACCTTAAAAATGCTGGTCAGGTCTCCTGCCCTCTGAGTGATCACGGAACAGCTTGATGAATCACGATTTCACACACCTGGTGAAAAATGTCAAACAGGAGAAAAAATAATTTTTACGTTACATCATTATTCCATCTTCGCTTCCAACACTTGGGCAGCCTCACTCTCAGTTCCACTGTGGTCACTTGCTTGTGGTTGCAAGACTGGATCACAAACATGTGACTTAAAATGACATTGTGACAAGCTGGCCTACATTCGCTTTAACGAAAACACTGACACATGCAAAAACACACTGACCAAAGATTGTTTTCATTTAAAAAAGAACTCTGACATTCACTGTTAACTGTGTTAGCTACAGTAGCTTGTAGCTTGTTAACACAGGAGCCCAATCTTGCGAGCCACTAGTAGCCTAAACATACCGCCTTCCTCACTGCATCTGCATCGACAGCACCATCTTGAATTTGTGTGGAGCTAGAGAGACACACATGAAATGAGACCCAAGGCGTCTCGGAAATGATAAGCCATGATGGACTGGGCAGTGAAAACAGTTAAATTTACTGGGTGGCTTTCCTTGTTTGCGATAAGATTTTTTGCAATTCTGATTTTTATCAGTGAATTTAAGACCCGTGATCAAGTCATTAATAATGAATACCAGTTGATACAGGTTGCTGTCTCTCGGAGCATCCCTACTTTCTACCTTAAAAATACCCTTATAAAACTTAACTGCCTATTCAGGAATATTTCTCCTGGAGTGCTGAGACAACTGAAATCACCATTTACAAATGACAAGTCAGAGGAGAAAAGTGATACTTTACCAATTTATACGACAAGAAAGTTAAGCGAACGTTATGTAAAGTATTGAGGGCAGTTCCACAGAAATAAGGCACTTATAATGCAATAATAAACCCATATTCTCACTCCAAAAGCATGCCTCCTACTCCTAAAATGACAAGCTGACTGACAGACTGTTGTTTTTGTGTGCGTGTGTTATATTGAGTTTTAACCTGATAGGGTTAGCTGCCTACATTTTTACCCACAGAAACCCAACATGTCACATCAAATACTTAGATTTTTGTCTGGAATTTGTTGCTTTATTTTCCTGATAAGATTGTCTTTGTAACTCTCCTTTTTCAGTGTCTTTGCAGGGTTCACAGAGTTCAATGTAAGACTTTTAAAGATCTTTTTTAATACCACATTACTGTAAAATGATACTCAATGCCTGTTTCACAATCATACTGGTATGTTGAAAGTATGATAGGATGAAGGAAAGCCAGTAGGGACAATATGCCCTACAATTATTTATTTTATATCAAAATTTTCAGTACTTCCCAGCAATATATAAAATTATTATTATTAAATAATTCATAAATATAATTATTATTATTAAAAATATAATAATAAAAAATTAAATTAATGCAACCTGGACTCTGATAAGCAGCAGAAGATGAATGATACATCCACCAAAAATAAAAATGATGAATTTCATGAAGTTCATTCAAGTTTTTACACAATTTTTTATTTTTTAAAGTTAATTTTTGGGCATTTTTGCCTTTTATTCAGATACTGAAGTGAGAGAGAGACAGGAAAGTCAGGGAGAGAGAGAGTGGATGACACGCAGCAAAGGACCACAGGTCCGATTTGAATCCATGTCTACTGTGGTTGGGACTAAGCCCATGTGGTACGCGCTCTACCAGGTGAGCCACAGAGGCGCCACCATTTAAGACCTTTTAATACTTTCTAAGACCTTGTTTGAGTAAAATGAATTACATGTTTCTTAGGACAAGTCAAAACCTGCACGAACACAAAAGGCAAACCAACGTTGTGACATAGGTGGCCCTTGAATCCAAGCCAAAGACAGAGCTGACCTTGTTTGCTTGAGCTAATGCTTTGCATAGCTAGAAATACAATGATGAAAGGCTGCAGCCAACAAATTCAAAAACAACACAATCCAGCACATCGTATCCCCTGCCCAGGCTTCCATCAGTGAAGCAAATAAGGTAAAGCAGGAAACATACAGTAGTTTGTATTATATGTACTTTTAGAGAGTCTCTGGTCTATAGCACAAAGAAAAGTAAAGCACTTGCGTTATCTGCCCTCACTGTCTTTCTATTACTCTCATCTTGGTACTCAGTGGTGCTACGGTTAACATCTAGACACCATATCACATATGTAGTAAAGACTTTATTTAAGATATTAACTGTTTTTGCAGAATATTATGATCTCACACTGAAGTTGAACTTTTGTATGAAAAATGTCATCATATCATAATTTTATGCTATTGGATACTTGTGTAAAATTTTGTCATAATTAGCATATGTATTTTGTGAGGTCACAGTGACCTTGACCTTTGACCACCAAATTCTGATCAGTTCATCCTCGAGTCCAAGTGAATGTTTGTGCCAAATGTAATGAAATTCCCTCTAGGCGTTACTGATATATCATGTTTACAAGAATGGGAAGGATGGACATACAGACGGACAACCCGAAAACATCAAGCCTCCAGCCACCGCTGTCACCGGGGCAGAGGCATAAAAAGACTTCTTTCCGCCTTCTGTGCACATTTGTTGTTTTTTTACTAAATTTAAATCACTTTTATGCCCACAGAGGACACACAATCCAGGGCAACCCATTTTCTTTCTTCTCTCTCAACTCAGTTCCTCTCTCTTGACTAATAACTCATCTCTGCCCGTTTGTTTGTTCAATTATTTTGTTCATTCTTTCATATCATCTTTCTTTTTCTTCTTTGCTTTTTATCTCTTTCTGCTGCTCACTCTGACTGTCTCTCCTTCTTCCTCATGCAGGTTATCTCTCCTCCAGGAGCCAATCTAGCTGTGATTGATCCACTCATTTCTTCTGCATTAGAGTGCCTGGGGAACAAACCATAGTATTAACACCACCAATAAAACTGATGACGGTAATAAAGAACCACACTAGCATTATCTGCGCTGTTGATATAAGTAATGGAGAGCGAGTTATCTTGGCTGGATCTTTCTTTCTGACTCTCTTACTCTCTCTCACACACACACACACACACACACACACACAAATAATGCACGCATACACACTGCAGAGGAAGTGAAATCTATTTAAAGGGGCAATTTATGTGATAATCGGGCCATAACTTTGTAATTCATGAAGTTTCCTTTTGGAGACTACCAATCAAATTGGCCTGAATCAGTGTGGCTCTCCAGCATCAGCAAGATTCCCAGGATCCCACAGCTGCCTACAAAGAGCTGACGGGCAAGAAAACAGTTGGATAGAACTACTGTTATTGAAATGTGGTCCAATCCTCTTGTCTCAGCACATTCTACTCATCGGAACTTAATCAATATGATCCAGGTCATGGTCAGGCTTAGCCCCATCATTAATCTGTCTGACTGACAAATTAATCCCTTAAATATTGGCAGTAACAACTATGGCCTTAAGACAAATAACTGTATACTGTACATTCTGTGGGAATGTTTCATGGAAGAGCAAAGAAACATCTTGTGTAAGCAGGCGCAGCCACTTTACAGTTGTATTGTCAATTTCAATCCATTAATGCACATGTTCTGTCTCATCTTAAAGTAAAAAATGTCTACATGTGACATGCAATGAACAAAAATGTACTCGATAAATGATAAGATAAAGAATGCAACACTGTATTCTAACATTATAACATAAACATTAAAATTTTACTTTTTTACTGAATTCTCGAAAATAAATATCCTGTCTATTTCTCCTTTGTATTCTCTACTGCACCTCTCATCTCTCAGACGACCTGACTAGTACAGAGTTTAGCAGATTAACAGAAATGGTTTTTATACTTGCTGTAATTTACCCTGGAAATGCATAATTTTTTTACTTAAAAAACACAATACATTATGTATGGTATATGGTGTTTGCTGAAGTTAGCCAAAGTTCAGTGACTATGAGTATAACTTTTTTCTAATTCTCTATGCAATCACAATATAATGTAGTTTTTAGCCAACAAATCACTTACAGGCAATAACTTTTTTCCAGGTGAAAATTAAGAAAATTGAAGGAGAATTGTGGAATGCAGTTCAAGGTTTGACAATCTATAATCATACACGCCTGAAAATGGCCAGAGGTCTTACCTTGTGTGTGTGTGTGTGTGTGTGTGTGTGCGTGCGTGCGTGTGTGTGTGTGTGTGTGTGTGTGTGTGCTTGTGTGTGTGTCCCACTCTAGGAGAACGATATCATAAAACTCCTACTCCTGCCCTGCAGGTAGACAGCTCGAGCATCACTGGCACACAGATTGATTTCACCAATAATTCCAGCAACAGCTCATTTAGCTGAAACCAGCGTCTACGCTTCCCATCTGTTGCCCACTCCCTCACCTTCTTCTTTCTACCCCTGATTCCCTCCACCTTTGTTTGCAATTGTGGAAAGCGATAATAATTCAAACATTTTCAGGCGTGTATGTGTTTTGAAATCTACAGGAAGCTAGTTGTTGTACTTTCTCCTGCTTATTAGCAGAGTCAACAATTGCTGTAGCGGTGAAAGCAACTCATGGAGAAAATTATGGTACTTATACCTCCTGATTGCCACAATTTGTGTAAAAATTCCCACTCTCCTTGGAGTCGTAACTCAGACAAATACACACTTACACTTTCCTAGCATATTATCTCTGATGTCCGTCTAAAATACATTCACATTAATATACAAGAAAAAATGGTCCTGATAACTTCAGAACTCGCCTGAATCAAAGGTTTTAGTATTACAAGGGGACATTGCAAAAAGGGACTGGTAATTTCTAATTTACACTTTTAATGGTGCCAACGGCCAAATGTTGACAAATAAAATGGGGCTCAAGGTGTTGCGCAAAATATAACTGAATCCATGACAACATTAATTCCTATGGCAACTATATTCCTGTTTACAAGGCATAAAGTATTTGGTATATAGTTTATTGCAGTGTGCAGTTGTCTTTATTTTGTCCGAGGCCGGGCCCACGATGTCAGTTTATGAAAATCTCTGGTTCAGGCAGCAGCACAATGGACACATCGGCCGGTCGATTTTATCAGCCCATTTGAGCTAACTGCAGATAAATCAGTATCTATGTTTTCATCGGCAGATCAGAAACAAGATAATTAAAGTAATGGACAGCCAAAAGATAGGTGCTTGAGCTTTTTTATTACCAGTGTCATTATTGTGTAGTTTGTCCAGAGAACAGAGAGAGAGAACTGTGACTCTATTATTGGCAACACATTAATTCTTGTGGGTTCACCCAACGCATCGCAGCGCAACAATAAAATCAAAGTAATGTTAGGTTACACCCCATTGATAAACTTGATTTTACATTTATTTGTGAAACAGCCAGTAAGACAGTTTTAGTGAGAACATGAACAATGACCCCTCTGATTTCTCCCTCGTCAGTATGTTATGGCGCTGACAGCCACTATAAAACACATGCTTACAGTTTATCTTCTCTTGGACAATGGCTATGAATTAGTTTCTGGATATTTATGATTTTTTAGAAAGGGGCCATGAAGTTGCAGAAACAGGCTTAATTTTACATCTACAGTGCTTACTTTTAATCATTGTGAAAAGGTTCAGGGGTTTTAAGGGAAGCTGAGTCACACCATGATCTACACACTCCCTATAGCTCGGCTATTGGTCCTGTTTGTATCTTACCAGGCAGAAACAGAGCTTTTGAGATGGACTGGCTTTCTGTCACCCATCAAACTACACTGAGAAGAAACTGGAAAAAATGACAGCAGTGACAATGGTTACTATGATGAAAGCACCAAACTATACAATATCACAAACCATAGCTTTCAACAAAGTGTTCCTAATTCGGGCTCTTGTGATTCTAGGCCACAAGAACCAGGAGATGGTCTCTTCTGACAGTATATAGTGAATGTGAGGCAGGGGAGATAACATCAAACAGCAGCCCTTGGTCCGCTGAGAAGGTCTGTGCTGCTGTCTGCCTAAGATTTATTAATTATGAATTTGTTGCTTTCAGCATCATAGCCCCAGTTTTCCCAAAAGGCCACAGGCCAGTGACCTTGATACAAACGCATACACATTCAAGAACATGACCACATGGTGCAAATAATAACAAATGCATACTAGGCGTGGTACTCATCCACTTTTTGAATTTTAAGAGACGACAATAAATGATTTGAATTAACAAGTTCCCCCAGTAGTTTCTGTGTGTGTTTGTCTGACTTCAAACTGCCATGTGGTTGATGTTTACTTCACATTCTTGTCTCAGCGCCACCTGTCCTGATCAGCTGTGAGATTAGTAAGGGCCCTTTGCTATGATAGGGGGGATGCTGAAGTGTGGCTCAGGAGACAAAGACTTAGAGCACGAAGGGTTAACATGCCAACCCCTAAAGAATAAACCTGTGACTGTCAAAAGTGGTTTTCATCTGCACTGGAACAACTTGTGTTTGAAGTCTCAGCTGTTTGTTCCATACAAAGCATATATGTGTGTGTGTATATATATCTAAATGTGTCACCGTCAGTTTTGTTTCACAAACACCTTAAACTGTAAATACAGACATTGTGTTGTAGGCGCTGGTATTTTGTGTGAATTAAACATTCACACAACTGTGAATGTTTAATTCACAGAGGCAGACTGTTCCTCTCAACCAATCAGTGACAAGGCAAGACAGTAAGTTAAACACAGTTTATTCAATAGACGTATTTGTACTATCTACTCATAACTGTTTGAAAACCGTGCCTTCGTTATGGAGCTGTTTATACTGCAGCAGAGCAGTGTCATATAAAAGTGCTCTTCAGCTCTGCATTCCCTCAAAGGTCAGCACTGTCTAGGTGGGTTTGCTATTGGTCAACGATGCAAATTTGCTTGTCAACGTTTTCCAAGTTGGACTCAACATGAACAGTATCCCCAGGAGGACAGTTTCACACAAGATATGCAAGACGAGGGAGTCCCTGGGTGGCACAGAGGAAATTGCACACACCCTCCACTGCATAAACTCAGATTCAGTCTCCAGCAGCAGCCTTTGGCTTCACTAGGTGTCCAATCAAACAACGTTGTTTACTGGTGTGGGAAGTAATAATTATTCTCAGTGCTGTAGGAACTCCTGTAAGGACTATAATGCATGGGATGAAACACTGAAATAATATGCAGGCCATAGAACCAAAAGGACATGTCTTAAACAAATAAAACTGTTTGAGGCATTATGTGGGTATTAGCAAAACTAATACCCACACAAACACAGATGTTTCCTAGTCCCCAAGCACCTAGTTATGTGGGCAGCATCATCTGTTGCTCTAGCTGAAGATACTAAGTCTTGCAATAATCAGGGTACACAAATGGTTTACCCTCTTAAGTATCGAGCACAACACATTCTGGTAGGGTAGTTGTAAGTGGGTGCTGCTCTTATTCTTCCCCTACCATCAGCATTATTTGGCTCATTTGCCATTTATTGGCTATATATCGATTGCTATGTATAGATTGAAAAAAATATATACATTTTTGCAAACTCTTAAACGTGTACATTATGCCATGGAAACTTGCAATCAAGGAGATAACTCTTCTTGTTGTTGTGACTAAGCTGGTGAAGAAACGGTTAAATGTTAGTCTAATCAAAAACATGTTTCTGTGTGTAGAAATCTGACTTTTGGGTTTTGTAATCTATAGCTTCTACCAGGAACAACAATTGGCTGTTTTTCTGCTCAGCTGGTTTTGTAAATTAACTCCATTGGGTACTATATGGATCTGACTACACACACACGAGTTGCCTGTGTGCAATGATATGTACAAATAAGGACCTGAGTCGTCTTCTGTTTGGCAGGACTCAACATCTTCCTTACAAAACCATCTATTTAATTCTCTCTCTCTTATTCAATTCATTACCAAGGTGACTCTGAATTTAAGAAATTACCCTTCAAAAGAGAAGAGAAAGGGCAGAAGCATGGGGTGAACAATTCTAGCAAGTAAATTCACTATTACACAGCAGCTGAATAATAATGATGGATTCTAATGCTTCCAATAACTTATTTGTGGCGGCCTATTATACTTGAAAGACTCAGCACAAATGCATTTGCCAAACATTTGCATTTGCAATTTTTTGGAGGGAGATAATTTAGGTACCCAGTACTTAACTTTTCAGTACACAGTTTGTCAACCAAGAAAGTGAAGTGACCTTTATTAGATCTGATTGCATGATATAATCATTCACTAATCACTGAGTTATGGTTTGAAGTGAAACTTTTGTTTAGGGTGGATGACTGTTCTTGTTATGTGGTTGATACTGATACTTTCTTCTGTCTTCTCGATCCCTAGATCTGACTTCTCTTAAAAATACTAAAATGGCTTTTTTCTGTAATGCAGACACCATTTCTCTACATGCATTCTCCAGAGACCATGCAGCAACTGGACTTTAAAGTCAAAATCAGAGGATACAGAGAAAGGAAACAACTGCTGACAAAAGATTAAGAGGTATAAAAGATAAGTAGAGAGGTCCTTTGACAGATTCACCTTGGGTATAACAGACATGACATCGAAGGCATGTCCTGGGACAGTTTAAAACTGTTTTTGACAACTTTTGAAACCCTTAAATCCACCAACTTAATCTTGGCAAGTTGTTTCTCAACCAGGCCAAACTTTTTAATAAAAGAATATCATTCCTTTGAGTGGGATTTGAGTGCTCTTCAACAAAATCTTTCAGCCGTTGACATTTGCCATTATCAAATTAGCATGCAAGGCACATAGGTACAAAGCTTTAATCTTTTCTCTCTCTATGAAAAGAGCAACAGCCTACACATTCCTATATAAACGAATGTTATAGGGGGTAAAAAAAAAGATTTGTAGATGCATCACAATACTCTTTTAAACTATTCAATAGTGGTGTACAAATTCATTAATTGGAATTCAGAGGACTGTCCCAAGCACTCACTGCCAGCTGAATAGTACTCCGCTGCGTCAGGCAGCTACTTTTGCATACTGCATTATAATCATATTTTGCTGAAGTGGAGGAGATTCTATTAGTGTCAGATATGCGGACCGGCGCACTATGCCCACTGCCTTTTTCTAAAAATCAATCCAAATCAAATTGCTACCATCAGGTAAATCTCTCTGACAAGTCATTGTAATACACCTTGTCTTAAACTAGGCTAATGTTTTGTGGGTCCTTTCAGTACGCGAGAGCTTAACACTCAAGTGTATACTTAATAAGAATGAAAGGGCAAGGTTAATCCTGTTGCTTTCTGAACAACATCCTGCTTCCTGAATGAACTAACTTGCTACAGTATACATTCAGTGACTGATAGGACGATTCTGAGTCGGTGGAATCATAAAAAATGTATCAGCGTATCAAATTCAATACCAATTAATACCGTATTTATAATTTCTGAGGACTAATAAGATTCTAATTTAAACAAACAACAAACTAAAATTTTGTCACAATGATCAACTGACTGGATGTGTGAGGAGTGATAATGTGCGTGAGGAGCCACCACCTGCTGGGGCAGACACCGCCCCCCGCCAAGTGACATCCAGCTGATGCCTTTGAAACATCAGCCTCAAACACTGCAGGCTACAGGATTCATTGGTTTAGCCTGGACACTTGACAACAATGACAAGTGTATTATGCTGTAGCTTTTATCAACCTCCTAAGTGCTAATAGAAGTTGATATTTATTCTTGTTGACAGACTCATCATCTTTTGTTGGTGCACATATTAGGGTGAGCACTCAATCCAGCAGCACAGTGACAGCCATGAAGCATTTTTTGCTTCATGTGAATTGGGGAGCTGGTTTAAGTGCTTTGTGAGTAACTCTGACTAAAAGCAAGATATTTCTGTTAGGTCCAATAAAGCCATTACTTACCAGTTAGAAGCTACTCTTAGTAGGCATGGGTATTGTTAAGATTTTATCAGTACTACTACTCTTACATTAACGGTACTCTTATCGATACTTTTTGAGGAAGAAAAAAAAAAAACTTGAACATTTGTCAGACTTGTGACAACGGGCTGAGTCTGCAACGACTCTAGTAAAGTAAAGCCACACTTTGAACCGTTTGGTTCTCTCCGCCATCGTTATCAATCTAAAGGTAGGCTACTAGCTTGAGTTGGTATGGTATGTACTGTATGGTGTGTGTGTGTGTGTGTGTCACTGGAACAACAGCCCCGCCCCCCTGCCCTCCGCTCACACAAACAGCAGGCAGAGAGAGAGAGAGACAGATCTCTCATCTTCTGTGAAAATAGCAAAAATATAATCATGAATAGACGGATATTTGACGGAGTTGGTGAAATAAATATGCAAGATAACGTTTATCTAGTGAAGGAAAAAAAAAAAAAAGAAAACGCGACTGCTCCAGTAGTGATATCAGAACCATTAAGGTCGGAGTTTATTGATACTGTGGTCTTGATAATGTAGCCCTGGGGCCCGTTCAATACCGGGGCTGGGTACCCATCCTTAACTCTTAGTCACATGATGTTTTGTGAACACACCCCTAATCCTGTGCATTTCAACATTGTCAATACTGCGCCACAAATTTAATTTTTAAGCACTTTTTAGCTGTTTTATCAAGTGTTGGAAATTGGACAAACCATTCTACGCAAAAGGCATATATTTTGGACTTCCTGTATGTTGTCGGCTCTCTTCTCTGCCGAAGATGTTGGGAATTTTTACATTGCTGTATTGGACTTTTACTTTTGTAAAAAGTTTTGGATGTGAATACTTCTTCCACCACTGATCTTCCCAGGGACAGGGGAGACAGGTGGTGAAGTGGTCGGGTGAGGGCTAGGCCTTTCAGGGCCAAGGACAGGTGTAAGGGGCACTGCAGTGTTTTTCTTGAGGAAAAACAATCAATAGTTCTCTTCATTTGGAATTACCAGCATGTTTTAAGGTTGTGATAACACTCGAAGGAGCACACGGCACAGTTTCACACATAAACACATGCCTTTTTTCTCTCACCTGCATTCAGCAAAGAGGAATATCAGGGTCAGAGCCAATCAGAAGCAGAGCAGGGCTGGATCTTTGCTGAATGCAGGTGGGGGAAAAACAAATAATGCTACACACATAACAACACAGAGACAGATCTGCTAAATGTCAGGCACACCAGTCAGTGCAACCAATGAAAATATTAAATCGCACTTGACAGATTTTTAGACACGTGTGACCAAAATGTTCGCACTCTGAAGCTCTGAACAATGACTTTTATCTACACCCTCCCCTGGCATTCACTGATCACAACTCTTCCATGAATACATTTGTGGACATCTGTGGAGCAGCATGGAGAAAGCCGGCCACAGTCAGTGCAGAGAGAGGAGGTAACAGGATGCCCATATTATAGACTATCTGGCCAGTGAGGAGGGGGGACTAAATGGTAGTGACCTCGATTATGATCAACTAACAATGATTGATTTCAGGGGAGTGAGATGCAGGGAAGTGCAGGAGATTAGAAAGATAGAAGACAGCAGATCAGACAGAAGGGCAAAACACTCTGCTCATGAACCACAGGGAAAGCCATGATCACACCAAGACCAAAGATCACAACATTGTGAGATAGGAGATACGGCTAGCCAAAGTCTGTGGAGCTTGCCTTAGAGACCTAAATTATATTCAATCAATATTGCATCTTTTGTTAGCCCAGACTTCTGACAAACAAAGCAAATTATTGTACCAATACTCTGTAAACAAAGCACATGGCTGTCTATGAACCCAACAAATGCTCTGCTTGTTACAATTCGTCACAAAGATCTACTGAATAGTAAGTAGGATTACCACTACTGTTGAACATTAGTATTTGATGTGCTGGTAAACTAGTTTTACCATATACCATGGTGAAACATTCTACCCTCAAGGTAGCACCTTTCTACTGGTTAAAAAGAGGCAGAGGCAAAACAGCAAGTCCAAGTCTGCTCCTTGTATATGTAGCTCTAGATACTCTAGCCATCACTTGCTATGCTAACAATAACTAGTTACCCTGCTACTGCTAATTTAGGGAAACTCCATCACTGCTAATTTTAGTGAAGACTGGATGAAGTTTGTCCAAGGAGTAGTAAAAAAAAACAAAAAACACTTTTACTTTAAGTACAATTTTGCAGAAAATCCAATTGGGAGGAAATTGACGTCATAGACTTTGGGTCACTGCTCTTTAATCTATACACGTTCCTGCTTGGTACTATCATTTAGAAACATAATATATCCTACCATTCATATTCCAATGACACACAGTTATACATTTCACTTTCTTCTGATAATCTCAGTTCTGTTAACAAAATGGTAAAACTATCATTTATATTAAGTGCTGGTGTCCAGGAAAGACTGAGATACTCATAGTTGGTCCCAAAAGTCTGAGACAAAAAAATGGTATCACACTTCTGACTTGCTCACTGTCTCTGAAATACAGTGAGCAAGCCAGAAACCTTGGCATTATTTTGGATACGGATCTCAATTTTGAAAGTCATATTACAAATATCACTAGAACAGCATCTTATCACTTTGAAAAAAGAATCTAAACTTAGGGCATTCATATCTCAAACTGACTCTCAGAAAGTGGTACATGCCTTCAGCTCCAGCAGGTTAGACTACTGTAACGCCTTATTTGCAGGATTACCCAAACAATCAGTAGGACAGCTCCAGCCAATTCCAAATGCAGCAGCCAGAGTCCTTACGCATACACGAAAATTTGAACATATTACTCAGCTAATGAAATAATTTGATTGGCTGCCAGTACAATAGAAAACCACCTTCAAAATCCCTCTAATCGTCCATAAAGCACTTAATGGTTTGGCTCCTAATTACATCTCTGACTTGCTCACTGATTATAACCCGATCTGGCCTCTCAGGTCATCAAGCAGTGGTCTTCTAGCTGTACCCAAATTAAATCCAAGTCTTGTGAGGGTGCTTTTAGTTACTGTGGCCCTGCACTCTGGAACAAGCTGCCTGC
This sequence comes from Seriola lalandi dorsalis, assembly GCF_002814215.2. Taxonomy (NCBI): domain Eukaryota; kingdom Metazoa; phylum Chordata; class Actinopteri; order Carangiformes; family Carangidae; genus Seriola; species Seriola lalandi. The sequence continues at coordinate 426,892 of NW_019525082.1, forward strand.
CGACCTGAGGTCCATCACAACTATTTCCACATTCAAAAACAACCTCGAAACTTTCCTATTCTCTCAGGCTTATGGTTAATTAGTGTGTGTGTGTGTGTGTGTGTGTGTGTGTGTGTGTGTGTGTGTGTGTGTGTGTGTGTGGGGCTCAGTGTGGCTGTGTGTGTTTTTATTGTACAGTTTGTTAGATGTGCAGCAGGGGTTTATATTTGGTTGTGTTGATATTTTGGGGTTTTTACTGCTGTGTATTTCTCATATCTCATGTGCATGCTATATTTTCATATTTTGTCTTTCAACTTAAGCACACTGAGTTTACTTGTAATGAAATGTGCTATAAAATTGCCATTGGCTTTGCAATCTGCACAGCTTCAGCTCTGCCCATGATATTTGTTAGGAGCAAAGTGGAGGTACAGTGCCAAGAATCTAAAGAACATATGTATATGTATGTGTATTGACAGTAATTTCTAGTCAAGAGTCTTTGAATCAGCTACCTGCATTTGTAATAGTAGTATTTTAGGGAAGTTTAATTAATATGGTGATAATACTGCTTTTGCCTCTAAAATGTGACACCAGCACATCTCTGATTAACATCCCCTATGACTTTAGAAAGGGCAAAACTGATTGAGTGCAAACATTCAAATTGATTGCTTTTCTGTGAAGTTATTCTATACAGGCACTTAAAAACTGGAGGAGACCCTGGGGCAGTATACACTGGGATATACTTTCCATAAGGTCTGGGAAAACCTTGCATAGGCTGACGCCATCAAAAGCCAGACTCAGATTAGCAAAGATGAATGGGTGGATGAATGAAGATGAAGGGCTAGGACTACAGAGGCCTTTAAGCAGGTATCGCCTGTCAGATCACATAACCGCAATTACAGTACACAACCATTGGTCTATGAAATCTTTCACACCTACAGTACCTGCTTGACTCCATAGATAATTGATTTATTTAGTTGCCATTAGGTGCAGAATAAGATTTTAATTTCCATAACAAAGAGTCTTCCTCTGCACTCTGCAGAGGTGAGTACCTGTACTAGATTAACCAAGGTATAAAAAGGTGGATTGCATTATCAGGGTAAATAAATCGATTTTAATATCGATTTTAATTTTTAATAAACCATTTTGGTGCAGTTTATACTGAAGCAAAAATGGTTACAGCAATATTCTATCAGGCACCCCAAGAGTATAAAGAGACTGAACTATGATACAGACACAAATCAGCTCCAGCATATTACCCAGGCCTAGTTGTGAGTTAAATTTCCCCCTCAGTACATATGCAATTCCAACTCATTAGTGTAATGTTCAGATTTCACCCTCAGCTCAATTCTCAGTCATGCTGGCAAACACACAAACAATGCAGTTCCACACCTCTAACTCATCTCTGTCTGCTGATGCCCCTATAGCTTCAATGACCAGTGGAGTAGATGCTGGTGGTAACTCACATTTACTCAATTCTTTCTGTACTCTGATATAGACTGACAGGATGCACAGCTTATATAAACTGATGACATACAAAGATACCACAGGGAACCAAGTTAGTATGGGCCCCGGGCAATATTGACTAGCTTTTTATAGATCATGCACAAGGTCTTAAGGTCTCTCTCTCTCTCAGGCCTCTCAGGCAATGAGTGTTTACTTTGATAATAGCAGTGTTTCACTCTCTTGACATCTGCTGACTGGTGCTGGCAGTGTTCCAGTCGTGCTCTGTGCTACCTTTGATAGACTGTGGAAGTTGTTTTAATTGTAGGGCTGTGACACATTTGAGAATTAATAGCCGTTAGCTGTTTAGTTAGCATAATCAATCCGCTGGCTGGAGACGGATGTAATGTTTTCAACTAGGCTACAAGTTAATTTTATGTGGAGCTATTGTTTACAGCACAGAATTTAAATTTTGTTGTTTCTTGTTGGAAACAAGACTGGTTGCATGGACACAGACATAAACTTTAGCAACCCAAGAGTTGAGTACAAAAGAATATAAAGTGTACTTGTCTACAAACGAATCCAGCATTTGATTTATGTGTTTCGCTCTACAGTGCAGCCACCACTGCACGGGTGAGCTGAACAGCCTGAATAAAAGTTAAATTTATTTTGTGGGGCAGAGGATTGCTTTTTATTTTCTCTCAAAATTGAGGTTTATTGTTGGAGCAGGTGATAACAGCAGCACAGCCAAGGAATGGTGTCTAGTTGCTTGTTAAATGCGACTAAAAAAAGTTATTTTTAGATTATAACCTCCATTTTAATGGCATTCAGTGAATATAATTTCAACATATATCAGATTCTACAGGATTTCCGTGACATATTTATTATCAACAAAGTGCTAAAAAGTGAAATCCTTTACATACACTGCAGTGTCATTTGTGGGTTTTTGTGATGTATATTGCAGCTAATGGGATTTTAATTTCATTATAGTGAAACATGTAAAATCAAAAAAGAAAAAGAACAGGCTTTGTAGATTACAAGTACATATTGGGAGGATAACACATTGACATTAATAGTCATCAGGGAACAGAAGGAATGGATGGATGTTGCATATAGTAGGGATGACACGCAGTGGAAATTTTCCCACCAGGTAATAAACTTGTGACAACGCTAGTGTTACCGATTACACTGGACATTTTACAAGGAAAGGCGTGTCGGCTCAATATCTCAAGGTTAGAAGTGTTACATCCAGATGCTGCCACCTTCATCAGACAAAGTTTGCAGATTGCTCATAAATGTTAGCAGGTTTCCTTTTGGCACTGGGTTTAAATCTGAAATACTGCCGATAGGCTACACTGTGATGCAACTCTGCTCTGCTACTGCACAGAGCAGAGGCTTTCAGTTTATAATTGCAGCATCCGATTAAGTGTTGATAGCTAGTTTATTACAAATTAGAATTTTTTTATTCGTTGAACGTGGGCACTACAGCTGATGCGCAAAAAATGGGTTTATAAAAATTTGGGTCTATAAAAAAAAAAAAAACATGGTGGGACTATTGGGACATGTAATCAGTGTGTGCCTGAACGCAGTGCAACACCAGTAATACCGACTTCTGCAGCAACCCTACCATTTAGTGAAAAGCACTTTGAATGTTCAATGTTCCATTTACGATTTTGTCTTGCCTGTTTGATAAACTGGAATGACCCTATTTGTAACTTTTGCTACTGCTACATGGCCAACATTAGCCTAAGTAAACAGATGTTATTTACCAGCTTCTGCAATCGTTGTATTTACACAAAAGAGGTTATAAAACAACCTCTGAGCAGCGCTGCTTTTTCGAGGCAGACTGGATGTTACGGTGACTGGGCATCGGAAAGTGACGGGACAGACTGACCAGACCTAGCTTGCTGGTTAGCATGCTAAGTTCAGTAGAACAAGTTGAATTTGAGTTGAAAGAATTGATAGAAATAGAAGAAAGACAGCTCAAAACAGCTCTCGACTAGTAAAAGAATGAAGTTTGACGCTGAACTCGCAAGGTGTCTTCTAGATTAGTAATGCTAACGTTGGCTAGGTAGTGATACCAAAACTTACATATTGCTCCTTTAAAATCCTCACAAATTCAGATTTGATCTCATGATACATGGGAGAAAAATTTCTCTTTGATCACATATTGTACAACCATAACTCTCACACACAAAAATACACATTCACACTCTCTTGCTGTCCAGGGCTTGTGTGTTTTTAAGGTTGTTGCCTTTTGCGGTCAACAGTCTTTCCTCTTAATTAGCTTCACTGTTTTGCCTCCCTCTGGCCAGTCCTACCACTCAAAGAGGTGACATAACCATCGAGAATTTAGCAAAAATAATGACAGTGTAAAGTATCTGGAACATTCGCTACAAGCAGGACCACCCTTCTCAACCTCTGTATCGATATGAGAGCTTATCTTTCATGAGGGCCATAGTAGCTAAGTATTTCACATTTTCGGTCAAAACAGTTTGATTTGTACAGTTTTTACCAACCACTGTAAATGCCTTCCCATCATTCTAACAACAAAGGCCCGTATCTGCTCATTATCCAGAACTAATACTCACAACTTCATCTTCAACCAGTGTGACTGTCCATAGCTCATGCCCTATCATTAATATTTAGTGGACACTGGGACTAGCCCCATTGTGGAAAAAGGCTCCATAACAGAAATGTCCCATATCTCTGCATCTTGTTCTACAGCGCCAAAAAGAACAGGAAGTGAAAAAGTAAGCACATTAAATTCTGCATGAATCCATGGCCTCTTGAACTGAACTCTCACTTTCAACAAAGGCTTGACACTAGGGCCAGTTTTGGAAATGTGTTTTACGCTGACAACTAACAAAAGGTTGTATGCAGGCAACACAGGTATCAAGTTCCCTTGAAAATCTATGAACTCCTAACATGTGTTGCCTTGAAAGCAATTAACCTGGGAGATGTGTTGAGCATTCCCTTTGAATACTACGCAAACATGAGACTGAGACACACATGCACACACTGATACATGCCGGGTGTATGTGAGTGGAGCAATAATGGTGCATCTATGAAGCAGTCATCTATTTCAAGTCACATTAAAAAAAATAATAATAAATTAATAAAGCTGGTTTACATGTTGTTGCAAATCAGTAATAAAAAATTTAGCACAGGGAAACGTGAAAGAAAAGCATGTGTCGTTACAAGCATCATAGAATCCAATACTATCAAATATAGCCAGTGGTGTAGTCACCCACTCAGGAATGCTGCTTTGTATAACAGCTGCACAATCCTGATTGGATGCTGCATATTAATGCCCATTCTGGTAGTTATCATTCTGTCCTGTCTGACAGCAGACATTGCAGCGCTCAGCAGAGCTGGCAGTCCTTGGAGACTTGGCTCTGACGAGGTTCTAGCATGCGTCGACTTTTTGCTGGCTGCTGGCAACAAGCGGCCCTGGGGGCTTTATCAGCCAGGAACACTCACAGGGAATCGGTCCCAATAACCGATCTACTGAAACCATAAACACGATGTGACTTGCAAATCGATCTAGACACCAATATGACAGTTGAAATCAGGTCTACAGCCACCATTGCAGTGTTGTTGTGGAAAGTTGTGGTAAGGGCTGAGGTTTATTCAACTATTAAAAATGTTTGAAATGCAACAGCTTGCAAAGTGCAACAGTGCAGTGCTTAGGCTGTGTTTTGATGTGTAAACCTAACTTCAACTGTGCTGGCTCTGTGTTGAGCAGCCTCTCTCACTTTCTAACACATAGGGTGCAACCTGACAAGCCAGATAAGCTCATAAACACTTCTGAAGAGCGTCTCTAATCACATTAAATATGCTGGTTTGTATTTTTTGTAGTTCTCCAACACAAATTCACATAAATAAAGTATTCTTAATTCTTGGGGAAAACATTTTTTAATAATGAAATATTGTCTGTTATTTCTCTGTACCTATGGGGGTTAATTGGATATGATGCACTGCATTAGGCTCTCCTTGCGGAAAAATTTTCTGAAAGTTTTCATCATCCTGTATTTTGTGGTGACAGTTTGAGTGGTTTTAAATGTGTGGTGTCACTCCGTGGAGCTGCAACTATGGCAAAACAATATTTGGCCACAACAGAATGAAATGTTTCTTCGTTTACAAGCACTTCCTCCAGAACTAGGGTTGGTCCTGTGACCTAAGAAACATACCACATAACTGCATCATGCAAGTTGAGCCTGGTTAAACTTTTGTGCTTAACTATCTTGTGTTTTTATTCTTACCAGAGCCCTCTGTGTCGACAGCCCACTGGAGCAACAGAGTGTACCCATTCATATAAATAAGGGTTCTGCATTTTTTTCACACACAGTACTAATGTTGGTCTGAACACAGCCTTACTTCTCACAGATATTAGACTCTTCTTTCTCATCTCTTTGCCTGTGTGCAGCTCGTCATATAATCAGGAGCTGTTTGTTTGATTCAAAGAATCTCCCTGCTGATGGAAATCACTGTCAAGTAAAATTTGGATTGCAATGAATCAAAATCAAGATTTTAATTAATTGTGCAGTCCTCATAAGGATCGGGCCTGACAAGAAACACTGTAGATCTCACTGATGCACTCAAACAGCATGGAGACAAGCATGTTTTGACGCTACCCGATTATCATACTCAAATCCAAACAAATCCTCTTCACAGCAACACTCATTAAAGAACTCTTTTATATTTAATAGACAGTAATTCAGTGTTTTAAAATACATTCTATCAAATAGCCACAAATCACAAAATGTTATTAGTCACAGGATTAAAACACAGAGTGGGTGGATACTGTCACTTAACCCAAAGGGTGGGCATCCTTACATCCTCCTCTCCTGCTAGACCCTTGCCTGCATTTTTTCTATGCTAAATGGAATTTCCCATGCATTTGTGCCCTCAAAAGCTTGACCCCAGTTTACTGTTTTATCTTAGTCCATTTAATGCATTAAAGAGAAAATGCATACAATTTACTCTTGATGGAAAACATGAGCTGTCAGACCAGGGGAAGCCGATCCAACTGCAGGGGCAGAGTGGATTTTACACACAACTCCATTTAACTCAGTTTGAACAAGCATCTAGGTCTCTGAACTTTAATTCCATTTGTTCAGAGACCTCCTCTGACCCTCCCTACTCTGATGGAAAAGACAGAATTAAAGCAATTGAATAAACTGTTGTTTACTTTTTCTATACACAGAGGATTTTGTTTCACAATAACATAGTGTAAAGTGCTTTGTCCTGCAAAATGAAATGAATCTAGTTGTGGGCTGGAATTTATTTTATTTTGATTGACTGTGTTGAGAGCCCTCTTCAACTCTGAACATCATGTTCTTGTTCTTACTCTTGGTCTTATTCCAAAGGCACCGAGATAATTAGAAAGACAGGTTTACATCTTGTTTTATGTCATCTGCTTCACTTTTACTTTTTACTCTGGCAGTTGAGAGGATAATAAATTAGTGAATGGAAATTAATGTCAAACACTGCTTTGTATATTTCAAGGAACGGTAATGTGTGGATTATCTGTGTGTCTTGTAACATTTATCTATTTAATTTTCAGCTTTCATTTATCTTCCAAGCAGGTGTGACAAAGAACCCAGTTAAATCACTACCATCACTTGTCTGCACTAACACTACAACACCCTGACTAATTCAAAGAAGTTGCATATTTAAATCAAAAATGTATTGTTCCACTGCTGTATGAGCTTGCCTTGTTTACAGTTGTGATGTAAGTACAGCATCCCCAATTTACCGCAGCAGCTGAAAATACACAATAAGTCCAAAAGTGTGCAATGCTTTGGGTTGTTTACTAAGTGAAACTCACCATATAATTCAGTGTATTAGGTGGAAGCTGCCAGAAACTGTTTTAGCCGTGTCAGCTTATGGCTTTTATTAAGCTGTCATTTTGTTGTTTGGCTGCAACATCTGAGTAAATTCTACCAAGCATATACTATTTTAAGACCTCCTGTTGTAAGCCCGGCATCTTATTGACTGGGTGCCTCAGTAGCCTGGAGCATTTTTGACAGTTGTCAACTCTGGTGTACTCTGAAATTTTAATATGCACCAAAATCAATGTCATTCACTTTCACAGCCCATTTTAGGGACATCCATCAAAGCTGGTGGCAGGTGTTGTACTGTATTACAGAAACCCTGAGTTGAGAATTTTACTCCTGATTCAAACTGGAAATACTACAGATTAAAAACATTGTTTTAGCTTTGTTTTTCTTTTGCTATGATCCCAAAAGGGTTATTTCATGCTCAAGATAATTTAGTTTTCTGTTTTTTTAATCTTATTTTTTACCTTTTAATTTTGATTTACACAAAGATCCCTACTGTTGAACAAGGAGCGACGAATGCTGACGTGCTACCTCCGTCACACGAGTCACTGGTCTCTTCTATTCACTTGTAGAAAGTGATGAGATTTGTGAAGGGGATGTGATGTGTGTGAAGCTCACAATGTCTGCCCAAGCTAGGATTAAGTATGTTGCAATTTTTTTGTTCCTGATCCTGCAGCAATAAGTGGCAAAGGAGCCATGTGACGTACAAGCTCCTGTCAACACTGGTTATAATTTTCAATGAAAGTGACTACCGTGTCTAATCATGAATTTCTGTTAGGTTATACTTAGACTGTTCCACTTTCTTTTATGTCTCCCTCATTTGATTTAACTAGATGTTCCTCTAACTGAGTTGTTAGTCAAACAACTTTGTAAAACCAATATTCTGCTTATTGTTTTCTGCAGCATAGAAAGATGAATGGGTATCGTTAAGAATTTAACACTACTACTACTTTTATCAATACCACTTATCGATCCTTTAACAGTACTGTTATCCGTACCTTTTTTTCATTTTGTAAGAAAAAAACAAAACAAATGAATGGAATTAACATGGTTTATTTTTAACAAATGAACAAAGAACGCGTCCATAACAATCAGATGGCTATTGGTTACTTTTCATCATTAACCCATGTTTGTATAATTTAATTTACTGTGTGTGGCTCCAGGCTGCAGCATACAGAACACCCAAGACACAACGACGGATGAACTACAAGCTAGTTGGTCAAAAACTGTAAACTGTACATTTTTCCATCTGCGTGTCACGGACTTTCACTGGATGTTTCCAGAGATCGCTCGTTTTTCCGCTCTTTCGTGCAAAAGACTGAACAACACTTAAAAACGTTTAGCTCTCTCTGCCATTGACACTAAGAGCAGGGTCTGCGTCTCTGTGCTGCACTGTGCTCCGGCGTCTGACACAAAGCTGCCCCTGCCCCTCACCAAGAGTGAGAAAGAGAAAGAGGTCTCTCCTCTGGGTTGGGAACAGTGAAAATGCATCATTCATAGACAAATGTCTTAATCAGAAACGGAGTTGGTGAGACAGAATGCGCAAAAGAACTTTTATGTCGCAATATTAAACAGAAAATCTATTTTCTTAATTTCTGATGTACCGAAAGCAGAACCAATAACGCCGGAGCTTATCGATATTCTTTAAAAATTTAGCCCCGGGGCCTGTTGAATAACGGGTTTCGGAACCCATCCCTAATGAATTCTCATTCTAGTTCAGCAAGAATTTTTGGCCATAGAGTTTATTGTTTTTCAAAGTCAAACATTCACTTGAGGGTATCTACTGTCTCCCCCCCTTAGCTGTACTTGGGTCTTCATCTCACTATGTTTACAGCAGCAGATAATGTGATTATGTATTTTGGATACAGAGCGCCACTCCACTGAGATCTGCATCCAAATAATCCCCATAATAAACCTTACATAATATAATAATAACGTCCGTTAGGACCTTTTATTGTTGTTGTTTTCGTATGTTGGTATGTGATATTTATTTAATTCATTTAATTATTTACTTAACCTACTTACTGAGTAACTTTCTTAGTAATCTTGTTTTTCTGAGACTGCTGACATAATTTCGTCCAAACATTAAACAAAAAATATTTGACCCTGAGTAACACTGTTTGTTCTCTATCACAATAATCCTATTAATAGCAGTGATCCACGACCAGCCAAGAGAATCACTTGGGTGTAGAGAGATTGTGCTTTTTCACCTTTTTGATTTATGGCCTGTTTTACTTTTTGTTTTATTGTTTACTCAGCTCAAACATTAAAGATGTACTACATATATCCAAAAGTGGTAAAGGAAATATGTAGCAGCCACTGGCTGTAGGCCGCCTTACTTGAAGATGCAAACATCATCTGGGAAACTGTATCATTTCTTGCTGATGATACTGAAACAACCATTTTTTAATCTGTCATGAAATAAACAACCATTTGGCACTTCAGGGTGCTTTCTTTACTATTGGACATTAGTATAGATTTACTTTGAGCCAAGCGTTTGATTGCATCTTTATTACCTCAGCCAAGGAGTTTATGTTTTCACCTGTCTGTTTGTCGGTTGTGTGGTGATTGTTTGTCAACAGGATTATGCAAAAAGTACTGAACCAATTTGCACCAAACTTGAGGGATGGGGCATGGACCAGGGAAGAACACAACACATTCAATTTTGATGCCGATCCAGTTAAAGGGGTCATTCTGGAATTGTTAATCACTTTCCTTCACATGGTGAGATAGGGCATTTTCAATATTTTCGTCAATTTCTCAGGAAATAATGTATAGATCTGAACATAAAAAAACAGACATTTATGGTGTTGAGACCTATGAGTTTGTACAATTTGGTGCCGATCCAGACAATAATCTAAATCTGGTGAAATGTTGGTGGAGATCAAGTTCTACTAAGTGCCACATAAGTTCATATATTTATTCATTGGCCAATACTATAATATTGTTTTTGAATCAGTATATACGTTTTAAATCCTGCTGAGCAAAGCACACAGTAACAAAAGAAACAAGGTGTACAAAAATCAACAAATACATGCTTACAGAAAAGTATAAATTTCACAAGCCAAGTCAAAAACATCCTCTGTCGATCAAACACATTATTAACCAAGGAAAGAAACCGAACAGTGAGTGGCTGCCACATCTCACACATGATACCCCTGATCTCTCCCTGATGTCACATGGCCAAATCAAAAGCTCAGTATAGATAAGGACTATTATTTTTCCATCACATTCTGATTAAAGTCCTGATCAAAAGGCTTTGTGACTTCATTGTAATGTGTCATTTGAACATCACAGAGATGAAAAACTGGTGTATGTACGTATAACAGGGATTTGTGACCTAATGAGAAACCATAAAATCTTGACACAAGTATGTTGTCAATCACACATAATGGGGTACAGTGTTGTAGGAATTATATTTATTTTTCCTCGTTGGTTTTAATGGTCTCATTTTCTGCCTGTCACACTTCATCACGATCACTAAATGAAAAGCTCACTTTGTGGACAAGAGTGTCCAGAAACTCTTGACATGCAGAGGGATTTGGCCAGCAGAAAAAAGTCATCTGCTGAGTAATGAAACCTCAGATTATGATGACTGCTGTGTAATAACTTCTACTGAACTCTCAGTGACCTGGTATCAACTGCCAAAATGTGGAGGGGCACCTCAAGTGGAGGAGTCCCCCACTACAATCAACACCTATAAGTGAGACAAAACTGTCCAAATACAGATGCTGATATTGGACTGGACTCTGACATGAACTTCCTGGCACATCTGCCAAGGGCAAGTAAACATAAAAAAGAGCAAGCTGTTGACATAAAATGTTTCATCTGGACGACAGAGATCTGGTTTGAACTACAGTCAAAAATGAATCATTTTTAGTATACCTGCCTCCAAGTGATACTGAGGCGTTTCCAAAAGCAGACAACTGAGAAACTGCTCTGCCGCCCTGTAACCTTAATAGTGATTAAAAAAAAGAGCTCAATGACAATGGCAGGTGAGGTAATGATATACCAGAGTATATGGACAAAAATGTGAAGTGACTGCTGCATCAGAAACTGTATTTAGGGCTACTTTCTTAAATTCAATTATTTTAGGGGAATTTTTATGCCATTATTGGACCACAACAGTACAGAGATGACAGGAAATGAGGGGAGGGAGAGATGGGAATGATATCTATAAACCCTGCCAGATTTGATTCAGGGATGTTGTGGTTAATTGACAGCCCCATAACCCGAGGCCAGGGCTCCTCTTTTGGGGCTTCTTGGCAAATGCCAGTTGTGCTGAGTGACAGAGTGTTTCAAACAACCTTTACCTGGTTTATAAAACCTTTTACATTCACATGATTGGCAACGGTTACTGAGGTAACTAAAAAAAGGAGAAACTCCTTTCCAACAGAAAATTCAAAGATAAACGGCCCATTTAAGAAGCGCTGTGCAGACATTTTGACTGGTCATAGCAGGGGAATCACAGGTTTAGAATAATCACATTTATTATGACTCATATGACATTCATTGTGCCAAGGATTCATGCAAGTCCACATCATTAGTACAGTCAGCCAATATGAGGCACCAGAGTACCACAACTGAATCAATCAAAATCACCTTCATTTGCACAGTCATTTCCAAATTTTAGTTTCGCAGGGTTGCACCTTCAATTTACCCAATCCAATAAAAACAATGAGCAGTGTTTAATTATCTTTTAAACGTAACACACACCACTTGAGCATTTCAATACTCAGCTGTATAACTCAGATTTCAGAAGCAATTAAAGAAAATGAACAGGGTTCCAAACGCATGATGTCGATTGAATTGGTGTGATATTAAGAACAGGAGTAAATGCTCTTACAGTAAGGTTAAGAAAACGGAAAACAAGTACAGCATGTTTATAAATATCTGAGTTCCATTAAAAATGTTTAAACCCATTTTTAACAAGTCATAGTCCTATAAAGACCAGCCTACAAAATATTTTTATGCATAAATTTCAAAATTACAAGTTAATTTCATACTTTGGATGAATCAAACATGAGAACCCATGTAGAATTCTGGTCAGTACTGAAACATGTTGGCTTTATCACTGGGCCAAATGATCTGTTCCACATGACCATGTCACTGTGCCCTCCAATAACCTTTTTCAACCTAATGTATTTGGACCTTCAAATCATGCCTCAAACCATTTCAACTAAACCTGATTGTAATATAAATGGTTAATAGTAAAAATCGCCAATCCAATCCCATACTTATGTTAATCAAAAACCTATCAGGCACATAGATATATCAGCTGTAGCCTACTACACGTCTAACAGTCTCAATTTTCACAAGCAACATGATCTAAATACTGGAGGTCCTGGATCAAAACTATTGAGTTTATAAGCTTGAGTTATTTGATTTGATCAGCTCAGGACATCTCAAGAGGGAACCATATTACTACTGAGTTTATGCTGTAGGGCTGACATTACTGCAAATGTCAATGTCACATGTTTTACTTTTGGAATAAGGAGATGAAGAGCTATTCATCATTCATTCAGTCATTTCAAGTAACATAGTGCCATATTCTAGTGGCAGTTTATTTTATCGACTGAACAGGCGTGCGGCTAACAGCAAACAGAAGAGGAAATGGGGAAAAGGGTAAAGGAAAGAAAGAGCGCTACTAGTGCCAGATAGTCCAGATGGGAAACAAGGCAATTAGCAGCAGAGGGAAGGCCAGGCACGAGGTCCCAGTTTAAACAGAAGCTCTTTCTTTTTTGCATGTGTGAGAGTGTGTGTGTGTGTGTGTGTGTGTGTGTGTAGCACTCCCACCCTGCCCAGGAGTTATAAAGCACAGCAGCGGATGGGATCCAACTGAGAACAAGGGAAAGTCACACACATCAAACAAAGTGTCAAGCTTTAGACAAGAGCATTTCACCATGCAATTAATTAGGACAGGAGGGAAATGGTAATAGCTTGGTGTCAAAGCAACCATTAAGATCCATCAGGTACTATTGTTTTAAGCTTGACAGTTGAGTTAATTTATGTATGCTTGTGTGAAATGTGCTTTCATGTATCTTTGCCCTTAAGTGTTGTGGGATGGTCTTCACAGCACTAGCTACGCAGTGTGTAATAACAGCTAATCTATCACTCTTTCTCAAATTAAATCGAAGGCAACTGGACTTGTATTTGTCTGTGGAAGACGTTTCGCCTCTTATCCAAGCGGCTTCATCAGCTCTTATGTATTGGTCTCTCTAGTCTGACTAGTCAGACTAGTGCGGACTAAAAAAGCATTAGCAGCTGTAAATTACATGAATATAATACTATAGCATGTAAATATATAGTACTTTTGTGAAGTTTTTTTTTTTTTAAATATCAGAAATACTCAGAAATGTGTTGATTCAACTCTAATTCACTGTTTCAGATTTGATATACTGTTAACATCCTACACAATGTAAGGCTGTAGTATATCACAATATAACAGTAAGGAGTTTACTTTTATTTGTTTTGTTTTTAATATGATTTTAAATGACCCCATTTTAAACCTTATACTGTTATCACACATTATGAAGCAACACAATGAGAAGATATGGGTGCCTGAGGTACTTTGTATTCAGCTGTATTGTATTTCATTATGTTTTGTGAGTTGTTTGTGTTTTTGTTCAACAGAACAGGAGCACCATACAATGTAATGCGATCCTATCTATCATTCGCTTCACACTATCACTAAAGAGTTGATTCAACAGCTCTCACCACAACCTGACAATTAACAGCTTCACAAAGGTGATTCTGACATACTGCAATGTACTGCATGATAGAGAAATTCACTCCGCATAATACAGTCCAGTGCTGTGACTATGTTTATTTTATTACAGAGGCCCACGCTAGTTAATTCAAACAGCTTTTTGGACTCTTCTGGGGGATAGGAACAACACAGCCCATTTTAATTACTCAATCAGACAAGTGATTTGCTTAATTATGAATTCTGAGTTTTGGGAGTTGTTTAATTGTTATGAGAGCATAGTTTAACAGTAGTGCCTTTCTGCTTTGAGGACATGGGTTGATCACAACAAAAAGCTGCACATGATGAAAAAATGAAGACATATTTTTCAAAAACCTGAATACAAAGTGTCTTCATCACCTCACCTCTTCCACATTATACGACCGTGCACCTCTCATGCTCCACTCGCCCTGACTCACTTTCTCTTCTAGTAACACTCAAATGTGTCAGGACAAAAACTATGAAACTATGAAAAATCTGCTGGCACCTCTGCCTCTGCTCAGCTTGGTGATGAGGACACTGCTCCCATTGTCATTGTATACTGCTAAAAAGTACGAAATAAAGAGGGATTTCACCTGATGTGTGACAAAGCAAAATGTTAAAAACCGAAGAGGGACAGGAGGGGAGAAAAGAGAAGAGTCAAAGGAGAGAAAATGCATTTGGTGAGTCAGGGCAAATAGTCTAGGGCTAAGCATTTTGAAGTAATGTGATAATGAGAGAAGAGGTGGAGGAGGAGAAGCAGCAGATCACAAGACAAACACCATGATCTCTTTTCTATCACAATATGAGTAAATGTGTGACCTCTATAGCATCTCACTATTAATTCTATAACTATTATTGGGACATTCCTCCATCTAAATCTTGCTTTATATATACCACTCGTCTCCAGTGGTTAAAAAGAAATTCCTGTATTTTTCAACCTGGGTCTTATTCTAACAATTGTGGCCTTTCTGAATATCGGTCACAATAACTTTGCACTTGCCATCTTTGTTGTGTATATTCAGGAAACACTACGCAAAGTAAAACTAAAATCATCACCTCAGGGTTGTATTCCTCCACCAACCAGCTCAGTTGCAGTTAATTAGCATGTGAATTCTCTAATTATGGCCAAAAACATGTTGTTTGTGGTCACAGTGACCTTTGACCTTTGACCATCCAAATCTAATCCACTTATCTTTGACTCAAAGTGAACATTTGTGCCAAATGTTTGGGGATACCTTAAGGAATTCCTGAGATGTTGCATTGAAGAGGCTCAAAAACATTTTTTGTGAAGTTACAGTGACCTTGACCTTTGGCCTTTGACCACAAGACTCTAATCAGTTCATCCTTGAGTCCAAGTGAATGCTTGTGCCAGATGTAATTATATTCGCCCCGGATATTCCTGATGTATCATGTTCCCAAGAACGTGAAGTCACATGCAGCTCTCGCTGATCTAGCTACAAAGAGATACCGACAAACTCCACCCCCACAAAAAAAAAATGTTTTGGCAAATCAAGACTGGCGACAGGCTACATGAACAGTTAAATGATGGATGATCAGGGGAAATTAAAACTCAGTCTCTGTGTTAACTGCGTTCTGCCTCAGCAAGCTGAGGAAGCATCACTTTTGGGGAGAAACTGGCAGTGAAACAAACAACAAATCGCTTCTCTTTCCGTGGAGGGCATTTTCTGTATGGATCACAACTCCGTTTAGTATGATCCGGGCCTCAGTGTTTTAAAAAGCGGGGCGTTCTGGTGCAGGGATTGTGTGGGTGGGCAAGCTCAGCATGTGTTGATGTAGTGACATTTTGATTTTTTTTTCACCACAGGGGAAAAATGAGTAGGGGATAAATGACCCTGGCAGGATAAAGGCAATAGAAGACAAGAGGGGAATAAGGGAGGGAGGGGGGGTGGGGGGGTGAGGAGCAAAATAGGAAAATACAGACTCCTGCTGCATCACAGAGAGATGAAGGTCTTTATCTACCCAGTAGGAGAAGAGAGGAGAGCTAGTGAGACTAGCAAGGTCTTCTGTCGATTAAAAAAATAAAAGGGAGTCCTTTCCACGTTAGGTCTTTGGCCCACAGCAGAAAGGCCTTTCAACTCTAAATTGCAATTGGACAGCATCACATCTTTTGGTAGCCTACACTCAGAGCATCAAATATCTAGTGAAAGCTACTTTGCTTTAAAGTTTCACTGTAGAGAATTGAGAATGGATGAATAGCAGATCCTGATAACATTTCCATCGCTTAGGACAAGTTGTTGGAGTACATGCACTTCCATAAACCTTGTTGACAAATCGTGACAGATGGACAGATACATTTATCTCAAGTAAGAAAAGGGGAAAAAGACAGGTTTTCCAAAGTGGGTGAAAAGATAAACGACACAGACACAGAAGATGGAACAACATAAAACAGGCAAAAGAAGAGACAGAAAAGCACACAGAGAGGATGGGACGAGTGGAGGATGAAGATAAATGCGATAGTGTGGTGGGAGGAAACATGAGGGAGGGAGAAAAAGCTGTTTCCAGTTCAAACAATCTGATACGATACAAGATCTGAGGCGACTGCTGTGTTTACTCGAAAACAGGAGAGTGGGATGAAGAAATGTGAAAGGAGAGGTAGGAGCTGAGGACGTAAAGGGGAAGAAAAAGACAGAGGAGGAAGCATGGTTGAAGCTGACATCTCTGATAGCTGTGGAAGATTGAGATGGAGTGATATGATGAAAGAATGAAAGAAAAGGAGAGAAAGAAGGATTTAGGCACCAGGGGAAGGAAGGAATGTTAGGCTGGGGGACTGAGAGAGAAAAATGACAGGCAGAAAGATAGAACGGAGGATAATAGGAATTCATGTTGGCAGCTGATGGACAGTTGAATGTCAGGTTGGCAGTCATTTTTGTAAACAGCGACACTGCATGTTCTCATCTCATCTCACTGCTGCAGCTGGAAGACAAAACAAGCAAGCGATGGGGACGGAGATGAAAGGGGAGCGAAGTGTGTGCCTGACTGAATCAAACATAGAGCAGCAGTGACTGAGTCAGTCACACTTGAAGTTAATGTTGTTAACACATAAACCCATGAGGCTCACTGGCAGAAACAAAGAGCACGATTACATGTCGAGATCTCTCTGATTCAGCTCAGGTGACATTGACTCATCATATATTTATATGACTTTCCTCAGGAGGCTAAGGTCCTTTGATGTCTGCAGTGAAATGCGCCACATGTTTTATCAGTCAGTGGTGGCCAGTATACTTTTTTATGCTGCAGTCTGCTGGGGGAGCAGCTTGTCTGACATGAACACAAGGAGACTGGACAAGCTGGTCAAAAAGGCTGGGTCTGTGCTTGGCAGGAGTCTGGACTCACTCAGGACTGCTGTGGAGAGGTGTGTGCAATGTAAGATGGAGGCCATCTTAGAGAATACCAACCATCCTCTCCACAACACTCTGGCAGGACAGAGAAGCAGCTACAGCTGCAGCAAACGTCACTCCTTGCTGCGCTGCAGAACAGAGAGGTTAAGGTTAAGGAACCTTTGTTCCCGCTGCCATCAGGCTATAGAACACCTCAGCCAAAGGAAGTGGACGAATTTAATTACTACTGTTTATTTATTATTAACTGTTATTATTTTTTTATTACCAATGAGCTACTGGACACTTTAATTTCAGCATGTGCAGATGGTGACAAATTAAAGGAAGAACCAACACAGTGCGCCTTAGTAAGATGTTGGGCCACCATATGCCACCAGAACAGCTTCAGTGTGCCTTGGCATTGAGTCTACAAGTCTCTGGAGATCCACTGGAGGGATGAACACCATTCTTCCAAATGATATTCCCTCATTTGGTGATTAGATGATGATGGTGGAGACTGCTGTCAATCATGTCTTTCCAAAATCTCCCATAGGTGTTCAATTGGGTTGAGATCTGGTGACTGCCAGAAGGCCATAGCATATGATTCACATCATTTACATATTCATCAAACCATTCACTGACCCCTCTTCCACTATGTTTGGGGGCATTTTCATCCTGGAAGATATTACTCCCATTGGGATAAAAATGTTTCATCATAGAATAAAGGTGGTCACTCAGAACAACTTTGTATTGATTTGCAGTGACCCCTCCCTCTAAGAGGACAAATGGACCCAATCCATGTCAGCAAAATGCCCCCCACAGAATAACAGAGCCATCTGATCCCTTCACTATAGGGGTCACTTTTTCCACATCTCTGTACACCAGTGCCTATGGTTTCTGCGCAACTGAACTCTCAAATCTGCATTTATCTTTGTAATGATGGGCTTTTGAACTGCAACCCTAATATAAAATCCCTCTGTATCTAATTGTGGATGACTGTCTTGCTGTCACAGTCTGATGGCATCCTGCATTGGCACCGGCATCACAGTCATCAAATGTGCGCTGTCGACCACAATTTCCAACTCTATTTACTGATGTTTGTCCCTTAATTGCAGATGTCACTTCAGTGACTATTTCTACTGAAACACTAGCCAGCTTAGCAGTATTTGTGACTGAAGCTTCTGCCATCTGTGCCCCAAAAATGAACCCTCTTTCAAAGTCACTTAGATCTTTTCCTCTTGCTCTCTAGGTACATAATCAGAATCACCTGAGCCTGCTCAGCATTTTTATACCTGCCACACAGCATGACTGGATGTTAACTGCTTATTTGTACCATGCAGTGCGCTTCTATGGAAGCATCTGTATTCATTATGTTTCTCTACTCATTTATTCAGATTTCTCCTTTAATTGGTCACCCATCTGTAGATCATGAAAGAAAATGTAGACTATAATCAGACATTTTAAATAGTTGTTCACATGCCCCAGTTACCACAGGTACAATTTTGGAGGTTTTTAAACACATCACGGGGCTTGTCGAATACTCTGAAGGCGGCTTATGATGTTCACAAACATGGGATTCTCCAAAATCTGATCATAACTGCATGTGAACATACTCAAGTCATTATTTAAAAATGACAGTAATTGTCATCAACCATCAATCAAATTTCTGTAAAGGCACTTTCACAAGCGTAAAACTATAATGTAAAGAAAGATCAAGGCTGTATTTGTCCAGGAATGTATTCGGCCTCAGGTCATAAAGCGGTAGCCTGCTGGGTTCACCCTTTTCCTTCTTGCTGCCAAACACTGCACCAGAGTGGGAGAAATCTGTGGGAGTGACCTTTGGTGAAGCAAAGCACTTCACTCCCTGTCTGAGTGTTTAAAGGTTTTATGTTAAGGTCAAGTGTATGAGACTCATATCAGCTGGGTCCCACTGGCACGGGCTGGGAGAACTATGTGCTGCACACTCTTAGAAAAAAGGGTCCAAAAAGAAAGAGGAGTAATGTTTTTCCCAATAGCTAAAAACATATGTACAGTACAGAAGAGACAGGGTTTCCTGTAGAACTGCAATGATAAGTTCATTAATTGATTAGTCTATTGGGAGAAAATTAATCAGCAACTAATCTAATACTCAAATAATCATTTTAGTAATTTCAATTAATAGACAAAATAACTAGCAGATTAATCATAGAAAAATAATTGTTACAGTCCTAGTTTGCTGACTTTGCTATTTTTGTTCATACATAAAAAAAAAAATAATTTAATAAGAATTATTAAGAGTACTTAATTGTACTGTCCATGTACATGCATTCAAAAAAGATGAATAACCTATTATGGTGTATCACTGCCCCTTTACTGCCACAGTGCAGTTTTGCTCCCTATTACCTGTGCCAGAATCAAAAAGCACATTGTGACATTCTTCAAAGCTTCAAGATGGAGTCAAAGAGAGAGGATGAACAATGAAAACTGGAGTGCAAAAAGAGAGAACATAGACTGAAAAAGGAGAGAAAAGACAAGTGGAAGACGAAGGACTGAAATCTTCTCTTTTAAAGGATGGTCCTCTGAAACGACTGTGACATTTCAAAAGGCCAGACTTCCTGAGAGGCATTGACTCTTCCTCCATTAGAGTAGGGCACTCCATGATTACACATATCAATAACATCTGACCACAGACCCTGTGCGTTATATAATGCTATATAACACATATGTTTATGTGGATCTGTGTGTGTGTGTGTGTGTGTGTTTGTGTAGAAAGAGAAATCTCTGCAGCTATCTTAAAGGATGTGCTGGTCAGTCAATTCACTTAACTAGATTAAATCGGACAAACAGGATGTGTCTTTACTGGCATTTAGTGTTTCTGAGAAATTTAGCAATAACTCACAACACGTGTTCACGTGTTTGCGAGTTCAGCTTTCAGGTGCAAACTACCAGTCAACCCAACGCATCACACACACAAAAATAAACCTGCTGGAAGAGTCATTTAATTGAAGAGTGTTAAGTGTTTTTCCAGCTGTTTTTCCAGGAACAGCCTTGGGCTCTTGTATCTGCCTCCATCTCATAAAGATTCAGGGTTGAAATTACATTTTAAGCAAATATTAAACTCTACTTAAGTGCGATTTAACTGAGAAGTCTTTAGTAAAGATGACACCAAGCCAAGTGCTTTAATGTCACTTGGGACAGACAATAGGAACAGTGAACATTATTGAGTGAGAAAACTCAAATGCTGCTCAGACATTGTTGGCTACGTCAAAATATATTGTTTTGATTTTAAAAATTCTGAAACTCTCACTCTTTTTTGAACTAAAACTTACTATACCAAAATCTGGTAAAAGAAAAAACTTTAAAAACTAAAAGACATACAGAAAACATCAGGATTTGTTTTGGGTGTAAGAACTAAGGGCTCCTATTGAGACGTTGGTGTCATCATTACTAAGTAAAATTTTGCCATACATCATGTTTGGTTTGATAAACTCAAGAGCAAAATTATGTTATGTTACCACACCTTCTGCAACTCATATGAATAACTAACTTTAAGCTGTCAGTCTCCACATCATCACAGCAACATTTGGACAGCTTGAAAAACAAATGACAGATGTGCCAGCAGAGCCAAAAAAGCCTAGAGCCTTGC
Organism: Seriola lalandi dorsalis; assembly: GCF_002814215.2. Classification (NCBI taxonomy): domain Eukaryota; kingdom Metazoa; phylum Chordata; class Actinopteri; order Carangiformes; family Carangidae; genus Seriola; species Seriola lalandi. The sequence continues at coordinate 447,844 of NW_019525082.1, forward strand.
CGAGTAGCTCACTTTGAAGGGCAAACATCAAATGTCAGAAACAATAAACCTACAAAAAACCACTTTGCAACTTTTTTTGTTATTTTTACTGGAAAATTTGAAAGATTACTCAATTGTCAAAAATGTTGAAGATGACTTTTCTGTCCATAGACAAAATCAATTAATTGACTTATATGCTTATCGCTTCAGCTCCAGTTCAAGGTGGCAAGGTTTTCTTTTCATAAATAACAATGTACAAAACTGAAAAAGCTGTGTACTTTTGTATAATGTATAAAATGTTTACAATGTGAAAGTCAAGTTTGTCACAGTTTGTGACACTGTCTACCTGTGGCAATCTGCATCTGCGAGTTGGACGGACTCTTAAATGATTCTGCACACTGATCTGCACTCTCTGTTTGTGAAACGAGGTAACAAAGCCACTGCAGTCAGCTGAGCAGTGTGGACATTGTACTTTATGCTAGCAGGCTGTCTGCAGATATCAGATTGATGTCTAGGCCAGTTAAGAAGACTTTACTACTCTATCTGTGCGGAAACTGACCATTAAAGTGGAGCTCAGCGTTCTATTTAGTTGTAGCAGTCCATAACCTGTGGTTTTTTCATATGCATAATGATGACAAGTCTGCAGGTGGTTAAGGTTTTTTATTATTCTTGCTCAACTGTTGCTCTAGCTACAGCTATTGCTTCCTGAGCCTCTCTTGCTGCTTCAGCTACCACAGCAGCACTGGTTGTAGCCTGGAAATATACGAAACAAATTAATTGGATGGCTAATCACACTGGTCAGACTGTTCAGCTTTCCCATGTGTGTTTTCTTAAGTTTCTAGATACTCTGTTTTGCTAATACCTCTAGTCGACACTGTCTTGGCGTCTCCTCAGAACAGAGCCTCAGGAGTCCTTTTGAGTCTGAAACATATTTCAATATTCATGTGGACTGAGGGAACAAACATTCAGCGTCAGAGTTAAAGAATTAACATTAGCGCTATCCACTTGCACAAGCAGTCGATATTGATTAGCCATTTTCTCTGCCAACAACAATCCTTCCTCCCTTGCATGATCATATTTTGATTCTGAGTGTACACGGAGAGGAGGGGCTGTTCACAGAGGGGTCAATGTGTTTGTGAGAGAAAGAGAGAGTGGTGGGGGGTGGGGGATCAGATGACAAATTGAAATGTGTTTAACACATATTTATGTTATTAGTTACATATCTATACGTAAATACATATAAATTGGATTGTCAAGGATATAAGCCAGTAAGTAAGTTGTTGTACTTGATTCCACTGAACGGTCAACCATAAACCTTTGCGTGATCTTTGCAGGTGCCCCCCACTCTGGGCCATCTGTACACTCTGACCCTCTGATGGCGGGCCAGACTGTAATACACATTAAGTCCCGCAAAAGTGGATGTTTCAGAGATTTCTTGGAGGTAAAAATAAAATTGATTAAAATCATGAATTGGCCCCAAGCATGAAAGAAAAATTGAGATTTTACTATGTTGTCCATCATTAATCCAGGGAATTGTACTGAAGAACATCTTGCTCTTTAAAAAGAAACCTACTTCAAATATAAAATAGGACACACACACACACACACACACACACACACACACACACACACACACACACACACAAACATATGTGGTACATAACCACATAGACCCACTGAAATGTCTTAAACTTTGTGGCATGAGGTCAAAAGTATCTGCAGAAAATGAGCCACAAAAATGGCTTTTAACCCATTTATACCGGGTGCTGCGTAGCGCAACATTGCCCCTCCCGCCGGCTGCTGCGTAGCGCAGCATCCGGTATAAATGGGTTAAGAGGGCTTCTCAGCGAAGAGACAAAGCTTTCTCCAACAAATCTCCCTCTGTCTTCAAGACGCTTCACCCACATGATCACACTTGTCCAGAGATAACTAACCTGACTTGGGACACATACGCCAGCTGGCATGGCAGAAAGGAACAAAATCCCAACCCTCCTTTGGTTGCACATAAACTTTGCCCACACACTCCACGCAGTGTAAATGAGTGGGCATGTCCTGAGCCAATTAAACTGCCTCAGATCAGGTGTGCAGGAGGGAACCACATCCCCACTTTGTCTCCAGCCGGTGCTTATGACACATCCGACGATGTCACAGTACTGTACGTAGTAGTCGTGTCATTATGTCCTCATTAGTATTAAGAGCTTCAAATCAGCCATTCAAGTGCCCATGGTAACATTACAGACAATGGTGACTGGAGACAGAGTGGGGTCTGGAGAGAGGGAACAGAACAAGCTCAATAACAAAGACCGAGAGGGAGAATAAAGGAGCATGTGAGACAGACGTGGTGGGGGATGAGTGTAAGAAACAGTATGATCAGAGAAGAAATTGTACTTTCTGAAAAGCATCTGTGGAACATTGGTATTAATGTACCACATACTGGGGTGCAACTCCTTAGAATCTCCCTGAAGGCAATCAATAAAACGGCTGCATCCCATATCTCTGCAGCTGGTCCTTCCCCAGAAATTGAATTCATTACAACTCAGAACACATACATTTTTTCTTCATTCTCAACCCAATGTACAAATCAACTCAAACATTACTGGATATTTATCCTATTCTAATCTAGTGCTTTAAGCCAATCACTGTTACTGCTTCCGAGTGTGACTGCTACAGGCAAATCTAAACAGGGCTTGTGGACAATTAGCCAAAGTGTTTCTGTTAAACTCCATTAAACAGAGCAAAAGTCAGGGCTTTCTGCAAGGATATGGAGTAGCTAATCAATGGGAAAAAGTAGCCAGCTAGGGGGATCTGAGGACCCAGAGAAAAAGCGTGGCCATAAAAGCCCAAATTTGGTCACATCTGGCACATTCTATAGCCACAATTCCATTATATACACTTATCCTAATTACTGCATTTTAATGTGTTTGTCTACCCAACAGTAAAGATGTAGCAAATAACTGTAAAGGAGAATCAGGCTTCTTGTGCATTTTAGCCCACACAGTCTGTAAATAGCTACTTCAGCTATGATTATTTAAAACCACTCCTATTCCTGATTGATCAGAACATTCATACATGGCTCTGATTAGGGATGGGTGATCAGGCAAAAAAGATAATATGACAATGTTTTAGGGTAGAATTGCAATCCGCAGTCCTAATCACACTGCATCCTGTTTCCCCTCTGATTTTATTGTAAAATTCCTGACTGAAAGTTATGATTCGTATCTTTCTGCCCCTTTGACGCTTCTTTTGGATGTTGTTCTGTTCAGCGCTACTCTGCTGTCTTCTGTTTACAAATCAAGTTTTCGTTTGTACACTGCTATTATTTTTTAATTTATATGGTGCTATATGAACATTTTTTAATTAACCAGCTACCCCAGCTCGTCCCACATTGCGTTTCCCTGCCTGCAGGCATGTTCCTCGTCCAACATACGGACTGCAACGGCACCATCTTGGACTGCAGCTGGTGTTCTGCTTAGGTGGAGAGCTGGTACGTGCTACGCAAAGCTCTCCTAGCCTTCAAGAGCTGAACAAGGACTGCCATTGCCATCTGCAATTAACAGGCTAGCTGTTAGTTAACAGTGGGCTGGTTAGCAGCGATTGAACTTTAAAAATTAATATCTAAATATAGCACCTTTTAGTGACCCAATCTGTACGATTCATCAAAAAAGTAGATCATATGCCCAAATATGATTGTCCACGATATAAGATCATCAGATTGCCCATCCCTAGTTCCAATGGAGATGGCTCTGCTGTAAAAAGCAAAATGTAAATAAAGATAATTAATTCATTTATTCGTTCATTCATTAAGCCCTTAAATGTCTGCGTGGCATATATGGAAAATGCAACACTGTCAGTGGACTTTTTAATGCTAACTGTGCAATCGTCAAGTTGATGCCACTGTTTTTTCGAAGTAGCCCATCTAATGAGGATGTCCTCTGTCTGTGCAATCAATGCCATTCTTCATGTGTTTTGTCATCTGCTACTTTACTAATAATTGTCAAACATTGAAGACGACTTTTTGCTCTCTACTCGGCAGGACACAACCAGCTGAGTGTGCACACACACACACACACACGTGTTCATATAGTGTATGAGGGGACGGGACTGATACAGACACATTTTTCTATCATCATGACTGCATTGTTTTAAAGTGGAGGCCAGTAAAATGTAGGCATGTAGCCAATCACAACGTGTTAATAAAAACTATTTTATTAGAATCAAAATTTAATATAATAAATAGTCGGCTGGACTCAAATGAGTAGTACTGCTGTGTGGCCGGCAGCTGGTGCTTATGGAAAGCTTTGAAGAGTGTCAGACTGCTAGAGCTGATTCACATGGCTGGGATGTGATACTGGTAGCCTAATGGGAAACATGCTGCTGCCACACAGTCTTTAATTACAGGCAAAGTCCTCTGACAGACCCTTGTGTGACCTGGCTAATTCTCTACAGCAGGCACACACATGCATACTCAACCAAGGCAACACTCTGGTAAAATACTTGACTGACAGACAAAATCAATATAATCAGCCTACATGATAGAGACTCGATGGCAAAACAATCTGTATTAATGATAGAAAAATCTATCAAGCTCTCTCTGTACCTCTCAGTCCTCAATCATGTGCTCATTGCCACCTTCCTTTCAAGTCTAATTTATGATTCAAAGGAAACCATTAGCCCAGAGCCACGCAGAAACTGGCACTGTCACAGGGGCTGCAGATATGCAGAGCCGTGCACAGCCTCAGGAATGGGAGCACATGGCAGGTAGTGCAGACAACACACAGGTTTTCAGTGGCTGGTAGAGTTTGAGTTTGTCACCTGATACTATGCTGCAAAGTCACACATAAATACACACTAACTGTAGCATGACAGCGATATTCGAGTAACACCGGTGACAACGAAATAAAGGCTCAGTCTCTACAACAAGGGACTGCAAAATGCGAAACTTTCCTACACTGAAGGCCCAAGAGAAATCCACACTTGGTGGCCCTCATTTATCAAACGAACGTACGGCAGAAAACCGTGCGTACGACCATTTCCACGCAAGCTTCGGCATTTATCAATTTGGACGTGAGCGGACGCTACGATCAGATCTCACGTCAGGTCTGAGCTTGTGTACGCAAATCTGAGTCTGGATTTGCGGTGCAGCAGCAAAATCTGTCTGAGTCTGAAAATAATTATTAAACAAACCTCAGCATAAACAGTCACATATTTAGAACAGATCAAAACGGATTCTTAAAACGAACAAAACAAGATAAAAAAAAAATTGAATTTTAAAAAAGCCCACGTTTTTTACTGATACCACTTTTTTGTACAATAAAACAATATGATAGGCTAAATAGCCTAACATGACATCTAATTATTGCACATTAAAATTTGAAATAATAATAAATACAAGCAGAAACATGTGTTTGCAAATTAACTCATGGCAAAATTGTGTAATTGTTTTTTGTTTTTTCCGATGGGTATGACACAACTGGAACAACAATTAAAAGCATCTGGTGAGATAATCATTGTTGCACTGTGGTTTGTCAGATGTTTACTCACTCCCTTATTTAAACAGGTGCTTTGACAGTTATCAAATCATAACGATGGCAGATTTCCTCATTTTGGAGGAACAATACGCGCGTGTTAGACGTGAGCGCGTTTTCAGAGACCGCAGGGATCTCCAGATTGCTGGGTTTCCAAATTTGGTTGGAGCAATTG
>NW_019525082.1:453572-454114 GCF_002814215.2 Seriola lalandi dorsalis
TCTTTCCTAAACCCATCTGTGCAAATTTCAGATAAGCTTTCCTTCACTTCATGTAGAGAAGACACTACTGTATGTGTCACTGACTGATTGATGTACATGTGTTGCAGCGTGAGTATGCAGGCTCACCTACTCCAGCTATGCACATGCCATTGCAAAACTATATTTGAGCTATTTTCCAAGAGGACCGGAAGAGCGTCAGTGCATGTGCAATGGATCTTACAGACTTGAGCACCGACAGCGGTGCCATTGTGTGAATACTGACCCATGTTAACACTAGCATTTTTTTCCTTTGTGTTTACAGCTGATGAGGACCTGTGCTGACCTGTTCCGTCTGGTTCCCTTCATGGTGTTTATCATCGTTCCCTTCATGGAGTTCCTTCTTCCCGTCTTTCTCAAACTCTTCCCAGAGATGTTGCCCTCCACCTTCGAGACAGAGACCAAAAAGGCATGTGGACATGTACACACCGAGACACACACACACACACACACAACACCCCCTGCCGCCTGAATGACCGGCAACAGGGTTCATTGAGATTATGTAA
>NW_019525082.1:454164-500955 GCF_002814215.2 Seriola lalandi dorsalis
CCTTAGTGGGCGAGGCCTCCGAACCAGGAATATTTAAGGGCGTAACATGTTAATGACGATCGAATTCAGCCGCCGCATTTATCAAGACCCGATCATTCGTACGCTGGGATTGGTCAGATACGAATGTTTCATGAATCACACGTGTATCCTATCGTACGACCAATTCTGCGCTCAGATCTGCGGCTGTTTTCACGCAAGATTGATAAATGAGGGCCATTGTGTTCTCTTTTCAGCAAAAACTTAAGAATGTTATTTTATTTGATTTATCAAACTGTATCAAACTATGTGATATATATAAATGAGTATAAATTTAGCATTGCACTGTTGTAAATTGATGCATCAGAACCCGAGGTATTGTCTTTTTTTATTCCAAACATTATTCTACATTGTCAAAATCTGGCGCCGACATTATCCATAACAACCAGTTCAGTTTTAAGTTTCAGCTCTGGAAAACTCACTTATTTTTAAATCTACACCCCCAGATTTTTTTATTTATTTTCAAACTTGTCTTCAGCCCCAACAGACTCTTATCAGCCTTTATTAAGAATTTATCAGATTTCGGGCAGTTCCCTCTGGGGCCACAAAAAGCTCTATACAACTTTTTCACATATGCAGTAGTACTCACCAAGACCTGTAAACAGACTGTGATGTGTAAATTCTCTCTATCGCTATCACTTAGCTATGTTACTGTACGTATTTGCAAATTAACATTAAAATTAAAGAAGACATTGAATAAAATTAAAGCATTTGGTTTAATGTATTTCTCAACTTTCTTCACAAGTAACATAGTTTGTTTTCTTTTGGATTTTTTTCATGTAGACCAGATATAACAAAGTAAGCTCAAACAGAAATAGGAAACCGCCACTGTAATCAAAAAGTAATGCAAAGATGTATGAATGAAAGCCTGATTTTAGTTCCTCTGGTTGGCAAAGATTCGGTCATCCTAGTCTGTGTGGAATTTTCTGTGCAGAGATTTCTTAGAACTTTACTCAAAATGACAAATATTTCTGTCACATGCTCTGACAGTCACTATTTCTGACTCGTGCAACTGGAAAACTGGAAAACATGTTGCGTTATTATGACAACTGCAAGCTGTCATGCCATTAGCCACTATAATGGAATATCTAAAAGGGTTTTTAATACTATCTATTATATATTTATTGCCATTTCTTCTGTGAAACATGCTCAAAGTTAAAGTTTTCCCACTGACTTCTGATAAATTAATCATGAATGAACTAAAAATTTTTCCACATTATGCTCTGAACTCTTTCCTTGGATCAAAACAATCCTAGAAGCCAGGCAAAGCCTCATGAGTGCATCCTGACATGATAAATTAGCAGGCATCCCACTGTTAGTCTTCTACTCCATATTATTCACAGCGTTCCCAGCTCACACACACAAAAAAACATCTACACCTGTAAGCATTTATATGAACACACACTCACCATGTTTCACAGGCTTTTTGTCTGATCCTTTAATGCCAGTTACCCCTGTGTCTTGTAGTGACATAACTTGTTTAAATGTGGCCCTTAATCATGATCAATCATTTGTTTAATTGTTGCTGTCAGCAGGTCAAAGAAGATTAAATCTGTACCACTTTGTTCCCAGTCAAATGATGGGAAATGTGATGAAAAGGCTTGTTAGTTTTCCACTGCTTTGTTCCATATGAATGTAAATGAGTGAGTGAACTCATTTCCGGCTGTCATATCAGCGGGATAAGGGGAACACCTGTTTCATTAGAAAACTCACAAAGAGGAAAACCTCTGGGATTTTCAGATACGAGGTCTTGAAGCCCCGTTTTTCCTTCCAGGTTCTCTCTCACAGTGCGCCACATTGCTTTCCTGACTAATGATTTTCTCCCAAGCAGCAGCAGAAAAAGTTTTGTGGCTCAAATGAATCAGTGTAGAAGTGCTGCAGCCAGAGACGGGGGTAAGTATGACATTGGTATTCTGTGAAGACGGAGTGAGATGTTATCTCTATGATCAAAAGGCAAAAGCCTCTCTGAGGGTTGGAAATGGATCACAGGACCAATTCCATTACATTTCTGACAGTCGTTTGTGGAGACAAGATTTATCTGCAGTTACTAGCTGACACGCCCTAAAACGGCATGTCTATTTTTTAACACTGTAAACTCATTCCTTGAAAAAGATGTATGTGATAGAGTCAACAGATAAGGAAAGACAGATTTAGACTTAGAAAGGCTACATGAGAAACAGAATGAGGGGAAAAAGGGGGAAAGAAGTGGACAGACAACGGCCCTGTAAGCAAGACTAAAAGGACTTGACCAGAACACAAAGTGCTCATTAAGGCTTGAGGAAAGCTTGAAACCAAGCACTTAGTATAACGTGTGGTCCAGTAATGTCTTAGGGCAAAAGTGTTTACGACTGTTTTGAATGGCAACACTTGAAGTTTACAAAGTCTCTCCTCAAAGTTTGTTCGCACGAAAAATGTGGTAGAAGTTCAAGTTCAAATTCTACATGTTTTCTCAGTTCCACACACCTGGCCTATCATTGTGTGAAGGTAGTTGAATTCTAAGTTTTGGAAAATTACAAGACTTGTCAGACACCTGGTCCCCATAGATATCTGTACCAAATTTAATGGCAATCTGGCCAATAGCTGCCAAGATATGACTAAAAATCCCAAAAATGTCAACCTCATGGAAAATTCAGGAGATCATCAAATTCTGCAGGACTCATCCTGTGGGGATCACGAAAGTCTGTGTATCAATACTTCATAGCAATCTGTTCAATAGTTGTTGAGATATCTAAGCCTGGCCCAAAGAGGTCAACTGAGCAAGTGACACTACCAATCATAGGCAGGGTATCTATAGTTTTTACATGAGGGCCATCCATTCATAGAGATTTTCTAGTAAAAGCTGAACTTGTTTTGCACCACAGTGTGTCTTTTATGGGTTGCTGAACAGCTAGGCAGTCATACCCCCTAGAAGCAGTATTTTAAAAATATAGGCTCATATCTCAAATTGTCTTTACTATAAATCACACAAGGATGTGAGGTACACGTTGTTGGCAGTTTTAAGAATAGAAGTATATTGCGGACAAGGATTGATGTCGCAGTGAAAACTGGCGCATGACTACTATACCTGAATAAATATAGTGGAAACAATGGGCGAAAGTCAGGATTATATTGATATCTAGGAATCAGTGGATTCATACATTATTACAGAACAGGGATACATTTTAAAAATAACTCACAGGTGATCTTGTTCTTTGTACCTAATAATCTGCCACCAACTTTATCTCCGCTTTACGACTTCATATTGTCAATATTCTCTCAAGGATGTGCCTTTCGCTTTAAACCCCTAAGCTGCCAACCTCCACCTCGCTATAATTATTTTTCCTCTCATCCACTCTCTCCATCCCTCCTATGCTTGTCTCATACTTCTCCCTCACCACAGCATAAGGCTACTTAACACCATCTTAACTCCATTGATAAACAACAGACTAGTCATTCTCCTATCAATCAGCATCCCTCCATCCCTGCTCTGAGACCTTGCAGTTTCTCAGTCTCCTCGAGGTCTGATTTACTCCCTTCCTCACTGTCTGCCCTGTCTTATTCTCTCCCCGCCACTTTCTCTCTTCACTAAATCTGTGCTGTGTCAGCTTCTCTCCTCCTCTACTCTTTCTGCACGTTAGTCTGAGAAACACTTCTGTTTTACTTCTCCCAGCCTCAACACCACACAAACACCCATATTTCACATTTGTTTCTCTGCAGAAAAAGTAGGAATTCTGCTGGAATTATAGTTAAATTAAACTACTCCTGCCACTGAGACTTGCTCATGCATATTTAATAGCACCTTAAATATCAATCTGATGAAAATCTAATAAGAAAAAGGAAATTAAGCAATGGAGAGGATACCCTGTGCATATTATGAATAATAAGTTGCCCTCAAAAGCCTTCATAATAGCTGCTAAATACAGAAAAACACTTGCAATAGGAAACAGATGTAATACAAACTGCTACCATGGGCTGTTCATACTGCACCATGCCTCCTCGATTGGACGTTAAAAAAATTATTGGGATGAAAAATGCCAAGAACAATCATCAATTTACAATTTGAAATAAAGTGGTTACAGCCTGCAGCCTCTGTCTCAAAAGAATCAAATTAAGTAAAACTTCTGATATTACATTTCTGAGCCAACTTAATCACCACAGTACAAGGGGAAAAGAGAGCGAGAGAGAAAAGACAACAGCAAGTAATTGGAAAAACTATATCTTTCTGGAGGATTTTCTATAGCGAGCACACGGCTTTTCTGCCTCTTCAGCACAGTCTGTATATGAAGGACAACATCAGAATCCCGTCTAAAACCTTGCAGTGTTCATCCATCTCACTGATGCCACAGCTCAAGTTATTTCTTCTCTTCTGAGGCTTGAAACTAACGTGGCATGTGTGTGTGTGTGTGTGTGTGTGTTTCTGCTTGCATTGCTATCTTCATTTTATGAATTCAGTTTTAAACCTTCATAGTGAGGACATTTCTGCATTGTAAGGACATTTTGGCCAGGTCTCAGGACTTGGGCGAGGTATTTAGTTGCAACGTTTCAGAAGCCTCTCTTCCAGCATATTTAAAAAATGAAACAGAGGAGTGAGAGAGAAACAAGCGTAGAAGATGTGGCCTCATGGCTATGAACTGTGTGATGCAGTCGGTCAAGGGTCAAAGGCAACCACCGTTCTGTGTAGTGTGGACAGAGATGTAGAGCTCGTAGTCAGATCTTACCAGCCAGGAGAAGCTACTGCCTGACTCTCCGTTTTTCTGCTGGATAGACAGGGAGTGTGGTGGTGCTTTGTTAATCACTAGAAGTAATTTTATGGTCTTGGAAAAGGTTTCTGTGTGGGCACCAGTGTTGTAGCAGAGCTAGAAGCTCTACTGCGAGAGCCTATCCACTAGGGGAGTGCTAGTGCAATGCCATAGCTATGTTTGTCATCATTAACATGACTGTTTGCCAGCATTATACATCTTGTTAAGCTATGAATACAGTTATAGTCGGGCACATGTGTTGTACTTACTGCCAGGAACAAATCTCGTTCAGGTCTGTCGCTTTTTCATAGGAACTTCTCATGCTTGCTAATGCTAACACTACAGAAGCTATGTGTGAGAGGCACAAACTGGGGCTATGGTAAGCCGGTGTTATGCTTTTTATACTTGGTGTGAAGTCTTTCCTATTTCGTCTGGGTTAGTCTCCAGAGTGTGCAGACCAATGGGCTGAATCCAATTTTCAAATTTTCAAGCAGAGAAACAAATTTTGAGCAGAAAAAGCTTTTTTTTGCACACAATCTGTTTTGTCAGAAAAAAATCACCTGTAAAATAATCTGCCAGCAAAAATCTATTCAGAGAGAGAGAGAGAGAGAGAGAGAGAGAGAGTAAGGGAAAACTGTCTTTCATTCTGGCAGTTTGATGCCTGGACTGTTGCCAGAGGGCTAATGAAGTTTAATTTTAACAAAAGCCCAATTTCCATGAAATTACATCACTGTTTAATGTCACAATGACATACACAGTATGAAGGCAAAACCACACACAAATTAAAGTTTTTTTTCTCCCCCCCACTGGTAACACTGTCTCCACTGCTTTTAAAGTTTTTGGCTTGCAATGCCCAATAGCAAAGCAAAGCTTTTTCAGGACCCCCTTTTGTTGTAATGGCATTACAACATTCTTATTTTCTTCACTTTTTCTGCTCTTTACTTGACTAATGTTTGGAACAGTAGTACTCTTCAGAAACTGAAAAGCTGAAAGCGCATTTAAAATTCATTTGTATCAAATCAAATAACAATAAGCTTAGTGGCAGTTAGATGTCTGTCACTTGTGAGCTGGCAGGCAATGATTAGTAAATTGAGACAAAGCTGATGATTAAATCAGTTATGAACAGTAATGTTAATGCATTGAAAACTATTTCAGTGATTTAATCAAATTTTTTATATGCTCTATGATTCAGAACTTCAGTACAGCACCTACATTATTTAATTCAGACATTTTAGTACCCCATGAATCAGCACAAGCCCATAACATAAAAGTAATATTGTACCTGCTATAAATGTGTGACAGGAGAGTCATTTTGTGACAGTAATCCAGTGCTCCTTAGACAGCCAAATTGAACTAAGGAATAATTCTTGATGACAAATCTACTTGGGGGTGGACAATACAACAAGGAACATCACAGAACAATATAATGCAATAAAATACAATAATCCTGCAGTAAATACAAAAATGTTCCTACATTTTTAATGTCCGTCTATTACGCTCTTGAAGGGCCCTGAGGCCTTCTTCATGCTTCCCTGGGTTTTGTGACTTACTTTGATTGAAATTACTTAACCATGCAACACTCTGACTGTGAAAGCCATAGCATACGATTCACATCATTTTCACAATGATCAGACTTTTTAGTGCCCTCGCACCCTGTATAAAAGCAACTGCATTTGTTATGTTTTTCTACTCATTAAGCAGGTGTCTCCTTTAATTTGTCATCTGTCTGGTTTTGAATTCAACAAGACTTTTCTTATATGTTTATGCAAATACAGAAGGACAGTTGGCACAACTACTGCAAAGTAACAGAAGGCATAATTATGGTGCACAAAAGCACAAAGTTAAGAAAAAGCCATTTACTTGTTTGTTCTTTTTTTTTCTGTTTCTGCTGTGCTTTCTCATCTACAGAAGACAATGATAAGCATTCTTTACATGCCAGCACTGGTTTGGGAACAAATAGACTGCCCCTTCCATCCATCTACCCATTTATTTCCCTTTCTTATCCAGGTACTCATCACGGTGGCAGCAGGTTCTTCTGCCTAGCCTTCTCCTCTAGCTATTCCTCGGGGATCATGAGGAGTTCCTGTGCCAGAGATAATATGTGATCGCTCCAGCATGTTCTAGGTTTGCTTCCAGTTGGACCTGCCCACAATAACTCCAGAGGGAGCCATCGAGGAAGCGTCATGATCCAATATTCGACTGCTTTTACTGGCTGTGTTCAATGTAAAGAAGCAGGGGTTCTTCTCCAAGATTCTACTGGATATCTGAGTTCCTATTGTTGATCATAAAGGTGAGCAGAGAGTATCCTGCAAAAGAAGCTTAATTTGACTGCTTGTATCCGCAATCTAATTCTTTCGGTTTCTAAACAGATCTCATAACGTCATAATCAAGATCTCTTCCAAACTAATTCACTTATTCACTCATTCTCTACCAGGCAGTTTAAGCATTTAATAGGCACTGGAAATCTGTGGTTACCCTGACTGAAACTTGTTAAAACCCAACTCAAAAAAAGTCTCTTCCAAGCAATACTTTAAACTGATCCACAGATAAAACAGACAAATGTAAGTTTCTGCAGCTTTTATTGAACAGTAACCCACCGGTAGCTTGGTAACTTACAAAACACTGTGTAAGTCATGTGCCTGCCTCACAATAAAAGCCTTACAGCTTTACAAGTAATTATTACTCCACTTCAACATTTACTTGTCTCTATTCACATTTACTACAGCTACTATATTTTTAGGTCTGATTCTTTAGTGCTGAGAAACTAACCTTTCACCCTACAGTAGCGTGATAAGAGGAAAACAGATACTTGGCTCAAAAAAGCAACCGTCAAGCTAACAGAGATGAAAAACAGTCTTTGGGGTTAGACATGACACTTAGCACAATGGCATTAGTGTACTCACACAAGTATCCAGTGAAGCATACACACACACAAACACAAAGTTGAGAGCCCTGTGGAGCAGCTGATTAATATCATGGGAATTCAGCAAGAAAGTCCCCACAAGGATAACATGTCAATGCCAGGGCAGTAAATAATGCTTTGGTGGATGATTGTGAGTGAAAGAATGTAAACAAAAGAACAACTGGATCATGTGATTACATTCTACGAGAAAAACTGATCATGTTTTTGGAAATATTCCACCATTCGATACAACAGCTATGACCACAGATTGGTGAAATACAGCTGTATTTATCCAGCAACAAACAAGGGCAAATATGAATTATATTGTTTATTTCAGCTACAACTACGGTTTAAAATTCTAAAGGAGAAAAGACTTCATACTGAACTTTAACTAGCCTATGCTCTGCAAAAAATGTGAGTTCTTATTTCATTAGACATCCATGTCATTGTCAGCAGTAAGTACCAATATGTAAAAATTTGTTTCGCTTAGCATCAGCTGATCCTTGGTGCTAGGACAATTTCTGAAATAATGAATGGAGTCATAAAGATTCCTTTACAGTGAAAATGTATGAGTGTATGTGTAATCCCTACAAAGAAAAGAAGACAATAAATTCCGCCCTTTATATAGTTGGGCTACTGTGCAGAGTTTTGGAAACACTGTATAAATGAAACGCCAGCCCATGGGAATCTTTTTAATTACATTAAAAAAAATGAAAAATTTGCTTCCCCAAACACCAAATCAGATAAACCATTCTAACAGCAGACCTGCTCTCTGAGATCAAGCCAAACAATTTATCAGCGATATGCGTAAACATCCTTGCAAATGCACTCAAGCTCCCAAGTGGCCGGAATAGTGATAGACATAGAGGGATTGAGATTACTTCCACAGAAACATCGAGAGAGAGAAGAAAAGGCAATAAATTGATAAATTGAAATAAGTGGTGTTAGAAGAGGACAGTAAAATTGAAAACAGCGAGGTAGAATGAGAGACATTATAAAAACATCACTAGAGTGTTAATTTGGTAGCAGTATAAAGCCGCTCATGCACTATTAAAAAGTAGACTCCTGCAGGGATATTGAAACGAATAAACACTCCACAAACCTCTCCACATCATGCAGATGTGATGTTACTGCAGGCACTACAATGTGAAGTGGCACAGACAATGCACAAACAAAGCCCCATAAAGGCCTTAGGTACACAGAGGCCACCAGTGTGGAAGTGAATTTACGTCAGCAAGTCCTTGACGCACTACTGATTTGGCTCCTCTCAAATGCACTGTGAGACAGTTCAGAAGAGCCAAGCGCCAGGGGTCTACATACACCTGTGTTATACACAAGCATGCTGAAAAGAATGCTCTGCTGATGTAACCAACCCCGCTACAAGTAGGGATGCAGTTATGGATAAAAAGAGAATCACAATTTTCTTGTTCAAGTTTCTATAACAGTTTTTTAGAAATAAAAAATATGAAATGCATCCTCCCTTACTTTTACACTGACAGAATGTATAATATTCTGAATGACGACTATAACATCAACTTTGGACAACAGAAAGGGCTGGACAACAGCTGTTTACAGGCGGCTGCTTTACTTCAATGATCAAAACAAGCCACACAGTGTTGAGTCTCATGTTTTGCCTGAATGACTCAGTTTTTAGTGCCTTTGATCATTATCTGTGATGTTAAAAATATCACACTTGCACGTAGTCAGAGAAACAAATATTGCGCATGTTGGTCATAGCTTGGTAATAAAAACTAGAGCAAATGGTGTCAGCGTCAGCTTGAGAATAGTTAAGCCAACTTCACTATTATTCATCATTTGAGCTGAGAGCATCAATGCACTAAGCAGAGACAAGGGTCTGCCCTTCTTTTCCATCAAGACAAGCACTGATTGTTATCCTGTGCTCGTCTGTGTAGAAGGACACAGTGAAAAAAAAGCTTTGAATCTGACTTTCCTGAACTGAATCATTGATGTTTAAGGCGTAAACGCTAACTATTCCCTTCTTTACAACATCATGAAAAAAACTGGTGTAACACAGTCTTTTCACAGTCCGTTTTAGGTGTAACTTGAGATCTTGGTTTGATACATCCCGGATAATGCAGCAAAATCATTGCTAGTGTGAGTTACACTGTATGAAAAGAAACTGCAATTTAAGTATGATAAATCACGCAGTCACACGGACACTGGATAGTTCAGGCTGATTCCGACACAGATATTTTTGAATTTTTAAAAAACCAACAACAATATGTTGGCCGATATTCATTTTTTACATCAAAACATGGAGTGCACTGGTAGCCAAACAGTTACACCGTGTAAATAACCACAAGATCCACGGTTCTGTGAGGGCTTGGGACCTTTGTTGCATGTCACACCCCTTTCTCTCCCCTTGTTTCCTGACTGCCCCTTCACTGTCAACTGTCAAAAAAAGGGAAAAATAAACTGGTCACTACTCTCTGGTGGACAAACTATGTAACTGCATCACTGATTCTAAACTACCACAAACATTTCTTTGGTATTTCTGAGCAGCAAATTCACATTACTTATCGGCTTGTATCTATACCAATGCTGCCGTGTCTGCTATAACATATATATATATATAACATAAATGTAGAAACATTCTTAAAGAAGGACATGGATTTTCATTCTACTAATGCATAATTGGTAATTGTCGTTGTGATTTTGTGTCTTTTCTTCGTACTAACCCTCACACATAACCCAATGAAATAAGAAAGAGGGAAATGCTTTCTATCTTTTTTTTTTTTCAAAGAACCCTTTCTACCACTAGCACAATTTTAGATGAATACTTGTTTACAAGTTTTGCGAGACAGGGGGGTGGATCATGGCACATGGTGGAAGTGGTGATTTCGGGTGTTAAGATAAAGAGATACTTATAGATGCATCTGCACCCACAAGACCGTAGATGCCCACCCACTGTCTCCTGGCAAGCTAAAGTGTGACACGATGAGCAGTTAAGGGAGAGAATACCAGCTTTGTGTGAGAGCATATGCTTGAGGAGATTAAAAAAGGGGGCAAAAGTGAAAAGAGAGGAATAGAATTCAGACCGTCTCCCTCAAGCCTGTTCCTGTGGTTCTGCAGTCAGTGACATCCTCAGGAAGAGCAGGAGAGAGAGAGAGGGTGGGGGTAGTGTGTCAGTTGACTGCGGTGGACAAACACAGACAGAGGTACAATCAGCTCTTTGAGATAGCACTCATCCAGCAACTAAAGTGAGATTATTTAAGGCTAGACTCAGGAACTGGGACTTAACCCTTTTTAAAGTTATCATTAAAACAGACGCCTTCTTGATTAAAGGCACTGGATAGGTTTTTGTAATTGGTTTTCAATCTTGCTGATGAAATGTTGGGGGAATAACAATTATTTTTGTATGTTAAATGAGAAGAAAATATGGGACATTCCCTGGGTTTTTCCTGCAGAGAGAAATAGAGAGCCTCGAGCTCTCGACAAAACTCTCGCCAGTGTCTCAGAAAAACAGTATTTTCTTACAAGCGTTTCATTCTCTGGATTTGTCACTTGTAACTGCAATTGCAGCATTATGCCGATGTTGTGGCGCTGTATCATAATCAGCACTTTTCACCTGGAAACCAAAACTCCTGAAGACTCCAAACGTGCCCTTAAAACAGGCATGTGTCAGGCTGAGGTGCCCTGATATCTCATGGTTGTTTGAACCTGGTTGTTTGGTTATTTTTCATCCAAGCACGTCTAATTTTATTAATAAGGATTCCTAAATAAATGTTACATCTCATCAGTGTATTGTTTTCAACTTTGCAGATATGGCTCAGAGAATCAGCAATTGCTTTACAATGCAACAGATGGAGGAGAGCCATGAGGGCAGGTGAAACAGTGCACATATCATCCACAGTCAGACTGGCCATCAAGGGCACTGGGAGAAATCCCAGTGGGTTGGTGAATCATCAAAAAATCCATGGGGTTCTTCCTGTCCCTGTCTGCCTCTTTATACCAGCCCTCTCTTTGTACCTGTCATTCATGGTGCAGACTGGTTCCAGGGCACAAGTCCAGGGATACATTTCTTTCCCAGTCCAACTGTACGCTCTCCATGATTGGAAAGCCTCACCAATGTTTACATGGCTCTTTGCCACCTCTTGCCTGACCATAGCACTTCTATTCTGATTTTTGTTCTTGTGACCTTCTCCTCTTTGACTGTTCCTCAGCTATGTCTCCTTCTTGACATTTCGATTATGTTGTGGAGTATACACATCTCCCCTCTTCTCTTTTTTCCCCTTGTCCTACACGAGCCCGAACACCAGAACTGAATTTTTTTTCTCAGCACACATAGAACGGATAGAGATAGTCACTGAATTTGACAAAAAGTGTGTTGGATTATCTTAATATTAAAGAAAAAACTAGTCGAAAAACTTTGTTTGTGTAATTTATACTAGTATACTGTAAGTTATTAAGTAGATGATAATGGTCATTCACCTAAATTAATGTCTTTACTTGGTTCAATGTAATTTCACCAGTTATAACTGAAAAAGCTTAGTGCAAACTGTAATTTTCTTTGGTGAGCTAAGCAATTTATAGACTAAATTGATCATCAGATTAATTGATAGTGAAAATAATCATTAGTTGGAACCCAACATTTTTATCAGTTGTGATTCTCTGGTGCCAGATGTGAGATTTCTTTAGTGTTAACTGTAAATTTCACAATCTGACACTGCAATGACAAAATGTCTTAAATCCCACTGCAAAAGGTGCCGATTGGCTTTGTTTTTGCTTGTTTAACCTTGAACATGCTCTAAATGCCTAGTGAATTCATAAAATTCAAAAAATGACCAAAGCAGTAACAAGAAGGGAAAAAGAAGTTAGTGACAGTACCAAAAGCAAGTAGAGTCAAGTCAAGTCGAGCTGAGGGAGTCAGTACCATGCGGTGGAAAAACGCTAATAGAGAGAGAGAGACACACAGATGCAATCATTGCCCCCCCATATATCATGAATAACTGCGTCATTTCACCCAAGACACTCACAAAGCACAGCACTACAAAGTACCACATGCAAATCAAATAGACTATATCCCACTTGGTTTAAAAAAATACATGAAAACTTCACATTCTCCAGCTAAGGTTTGTAAAGCAATTGTATTCAGATTAGTAGTGGTTATAGAGGTTAAGGCCCCGAGCAGATAGAGTGCACTGGCACACACGCAGCCTTTTTTGTTGAAGGCTACACTACAAAAAAAATATATATATTGAAAATCACCTGCTCTTAGTCTAACTGTGATTTTGCTGTGAAGTAAACTCACAGATCTGTACATGTTATTTAAATATAAAGGCTACAGGTGGAACGCAATTGCACCTGGATGATGGTCGGTTCAAGGCTTATTTTAGGATGACTGGGGGAAAGTCTGACAATCTGTTGTCAATCACTACAGTTTGTTCAGATATGTCACGCAGCTCGTCTAGGAAGGATGTTGAAAGTTGCTAACATCAGTTTAACACAATCCAGGACCTGTATGCTACCAGCTAACTATTACTGTGGTTGGTCATTTAGCTCCAGGTATCCAGCAACTGCCACCACGAGTTTCTCCTCCATGATTGCGGTTTGTAGATTGGACAATGGGAAAAAAACAGCAAATGACGTTGAACATTTTTCAACTTGAGGCATTCAGAGTGCTCCTGCAAGAACGTAAGATGCTCCAAGCATCTAAAGCGCGAGGCACCCAGCACACAAAAGGCTTTCTGCCTGTAGAAAACCACTGAAGAGAGTTCAGATGGCCAGCTTTCTTTTCAGTGTGACACATGTATGAGTGTCATAAAGTAGCACAACTTCCTCCTTACAAAAGGGATATATTATTTATGAATGGTAATAACTAGTCTCCAATCAAAACTCAACTATCATTGTGTATGCACATAGAGAAACTCTCAACAAACCACACTCAAAATTCAGAGGATGTTTTTCCCCAGATTACAGAAAAACACTCCCTGTGATCATGATGACTGTGTACTGTTGCTATGGTCACTTGTAACATAGCAACAAAGTGACATTTTCAGTACATTTTCCATAGAACAGATGTGGACCCCCGACCAAGACCTTGTGAACAACTCCAAGGGCAGTGGAGCCCCCACTACATCCACTGGTGGGATTAAAAACAATGGGCTCACACGCATACATACAAACACACATGGTAAACACAAGTAAGCAAAGACACAGTGGGCAAAGACACAGTGGGCGCATTCTGCATTTTGTTGTGCACTGTCCGCAACAAGAAAACTGATGTTTGTCCTACCTTATTCTGAGGCAGCGGCAGGGTTTGTCTGATGAAGACGACTGGTGTCTAGACATTCAGTGTTGTCTTAAAAGAAACAAAAACCAAGTTAGGAGCTTGAAGTTGAAGATTATCTTAGTGAACAGTATCAAAACGTTAAATTCACTCTAAAATCTCTCAATAAAGCCAGACGAGTCAATGTGAATAAAAGGATCAAAAAGAAAATATCATCAATAATAATCAAAATAAGGATGTTTATATGTCTGGTCTTATGGATATAAAAAAATCTCTTCTTATCTCTTCTTCTTCTACAAAACGTGTGAGGATGTGTGGGTGGGTGGGTGGATGAGTGGGTGCTTGAGCAGAGATGTTCATGACATGTATGGGCTTTTTATGGTTGTATGAACTGTATGTGACACATCCCTTCTCGCGGCAAGGAATAAGTGTCACCCCAATGATGAGATAAGAGGAAAGGAGAATGACAAGAATAAAGCCTCCAAAGAATGAAAGTGTGGCATCTTCAGCATGATTAGGTATTCAAAACCAGACAAGCCAAATCAGAGGTAATGGGGAAGACATCAATGCAGTGAGCAAAGACAAATGAGAGGGGAGAGGGATAAGATGTGAGGGGGGGGGGGAGAAAACCTCTGACTCAGACCTCATTTGATTGCAGTGAACAATCTCTTTTCTATCCACCATGACGTACACAGATACGCACTTGTTTATACACTACATGACACTCTTTCAGCAAACCAGGAAAGATGGGTATTACTTTTCCTGTAATAAAGACAATCCATTTTACTGCCAACTGTTGCTACACACCCTTGTGCACATGCATGCACTTGAAATGTGGATTAGCTCATGTACCGACATGATACACATACAGGTTTCCCTTCTCTCCCCTCCATCAGAGGGTGAAATGACATGATACCTCTGATCCTGTCAGAGCTTAAAAACATCATATTAGGCCTCAGTCGTGCTTTCAATTTCTCTCACTTTGACTGGTTGCTCATTTTTGTCTCAGTCCACACATCAGGAGGGCTTTTTACAAAAGGTTTTTTGTTGTTACTGATTAATTTTAATTCCTTAAAGTTAAGTAACGCAGCATTGTTAAATTTGGTTGTTTAAGTAGAAATCATTTTGGATTTGATTTGCAAATGACTTCTTAGCTTTGACTTGGTCACTGTTGCAGCTATTACATTACACCCAAGATGGTCATTTAAAAACAAAACAAACGACAATCATCAACTACCGATGACTGATGAAACAATCGAGATTGTAGATCTATGACTCTGCCAATTTATTTATTTATGTAAAACATATTCATGAATTGTATATAAATACCAAATCAATCTACTGTGGTAACCGACTTGTAACTTCTTACATAAATATGCATTTTACAGTTTTAGTACAAACTGCTATGAAGTCCCATTTGGGCAATAAAATAACAGACGTGGGGTTAATCTGCCTGAGCCAAGCTGCTTCTCAACTTTGCTTTGTTAATGACGTTAAAGAAGACAATGTAAACAAGACGCCATTTTTCTTTTGAAAAAAGTTTAATGCTGTTCTGTGAGGGAAGTTCACATCAAAATGCTCCAATTCTGATTATAAACATTATACATTTGCTGCACATACACTAAGCTTCCTTACATTGTGTTGTGGATTATAACAGCACCATGCTTGTCAGGAGCTGCCACTTACATGTCCTGTTTCTCACACACACTCACACAAGAAGATGATGTCATGTTTTGTTAATGAATTACAGTGTGTATCAGTTTGTCCATACAAGTATCAATGTGGTGCTAAAGGGAATGTTTGCTGTCAAGGATGTTTGAGGCAGCAACTATAAGGTCAGGCGGGACTTCGAGTCAGTCAATTGCTATTGACATTCTAATTAATTCTTGTTTATGACTCCGGTAATTATTTTCTTTCTGTGAGGCTAATAATTTGTCAAGTCTGATCATACTCGAAAGGTTTGTCAAGTATGTATACATTGGACATGGTCCTTTGTCAATGTTTTTGAAAAACAATCTCCTTAAAGCAGCAGCACAACCCATCAGAGAGTAAGCTTATCTCAAGGATTTATACTCCCAGTAATTCTGCACACAGGAACTAAATGTATATATCTACAGATTTATGGGGACAGGGGGAAATAAAATTACAGTATCGTTGCATTTCAGCCAATACACATGACAAAGAGAGAAAGCCCTGCAGGATACTAACTCATATGAAATATACCTTCTCCTCTTCCATTAATCAAATTTACTGATTCCATGCAAGAATTAACAAATTTCTATGTCCTTTATACCTGAGGAAAAAAGGATATCGTACAGGCATGCAATTTTAGCTCCGCAGAGTGTAGCAGCTATTATTTCAGCTACCAGTGAGCTTTCCATCCAAACTGTAGGCTATCTTCATATATTTTTGATTCTGTTTGTAGTAGTCTGGAAAATGTATCGTCTTTTAAAAGCCACCTTCTGTGATTTGGCTCTGGCTAAAATTCTGTCAAGAATGATGGCTTTAGTGTAGAAGAACTCTGCTCAACTAAACTTCTCCTAATCAATGTTGTTTATTGAATAATTCTATCTGAACAGGGCTTTAAGTTTCCATCAAAAACAATTTGAATATACTTTTTTCCCATGCCAAAGTTATCTTTATGTGATCCCTGATAGAACCGGTTTTTCTCCAGTCATGTGCCATTTGGTGTAGCTTTGTGATATGATTGAAGGTTTCATAATGAAATTTTCATTATTTATGATTCTGTGGCAGCCGTGATAAAACTAACACAGATGGCCCTATGTAGGAGAAACACTGATGTCAGTGTTGATTCTTGAATCATTTAAGCCACTTTTGCCAAATGTGACTTTTGAGTTTTTAATTTCTCAGTTCTACTACAACTGAATTATTAAATCATTTCAACCACATTTGGCTTGCAGCTTAAGACTCACTATTTTAATGTTAGTGCTGAACATTCCTTGAATTTTCATAGCTATTTTGTATTTCTATCTTCACAGAAATAATGCACAACTTGTTATTGGCATTTACGTCTCGTAAGTAGGCTATGTGACAAAGTGAAAACAACAGTTAATAATATTAAAAAAAACGTTTCCTGTGGTCAGTCGGGTCTGGGTGGGGTCCCATTCCATCGCCACAGGTCCTGAGACTATTAATATTATGTATATTAACCGAGTGGATCCGAGAAGACCTGGCCATGATCATACAGTGCTCATTATGCATGTATTTTACCAACTTTCTTGGCAAGGAGGATTAAATGCATCACGACTGGGCACAGAAGAGAATGAATGAATGAATGAATGAATGAATGAATGTTTTTTTTTTTACTTAAAATATAATGTAAACCTTAACTTGATAATAGCACTAATCAGTTGTGAAATCGGTGCCGATCTAGTCCCGACCGGATTCGGGACTGACATTTCTCAGTTCGGCATGGGTCTCGGACCAGCATTTACATAATAGACTGGTCTGGTTCTGTTCCGGGTAAAACATTTCGGGTCTTTTTAGGTTCAGGCAAAAATTTTTGGACCTGTGAAGACTTCTGCCTCCCAAAACCTAACATGATACATTGACATTGCTTGTTTTGTTCGGCTGGTAGTCATAGTCACGAAGATATTCTATTTGCGATCACAGAATACTCAGAACACTGTCAATTATCCACATTTGAGAAGGTAGAACTTTTGACATTTTTGCTTTAAAAATTACATGCAAAACCAGGTATTATAGTCGTCAATTAATTTTTTGTCTATCAACTGATAAATTAATCAGCTTATCATTTCAGCTTTGATTCTAATGCATACAATGCTAATTCACTTAATAACGTGTAGCAGAGGTGTATTGTCCTGTAGCAGTGGTAGTGAGAAAAGAAGCTCACCAAATTTTATGGTAGGCTACATTACATTTGCTTGTGTATAAAAGAAAATGTGAAAGAAATCCAAGTTTGGCTAAAGAATAAAAACTTTTGTAATTTTTCCAACAATATAATCTCTGTCAGTCTAGCCAAAACTATTACAGAAAGATCAAATTCAGACATCGGATGATATGAGAAAGCTGTTTACTGTATACATAATAGTCTGACAGTGGGATATCATCCTGTCACAGTATCAGTGTTTCCTTCCTCCTTACTCTCACCTGAATGCAGCGCTATGTGACATATAATTCCTATAACATGGCCTTCTAAAGCATCGTTAAATTCTGTTAACGTATACTGTATTGGAAGAGGAGGGAGAAGGGGAACTCCAAGACAGACACGTTCTTAAGAAAAACCAAAAAAAGTAGACATGTTGAAGGTGTGACAGTCAGGAAGGCACACAGACAACTTTGGAGGCATTAGACTCTGAGGCCAGACCTCAGTCATCTACTCCATATCCTCCTAGTACATAATTAAATCAGACTATAACGTTCACAAGCCAAGACTCTATGATTCATCCACATCAAGATCTTTCACTCTCAGTATTTTTTTTTATTCATAATTAAAATCTTGCTTCATAATTCATTAAAAATGTGTTTTCTTCTCACATGCTGTTGTTATCAGAGTATGGTCCCATGACATAAGCTCCTTGTTAATAATTAAAATTTTTCTAACAAAGTTTAAGGTTATTAAGACATTAAAATACGCTTCCGTCACTATGCTTAAAATAGGCTTCAAGTCCTACCCTGTTCAGCCATTATGGATATGAAGAAATTTAATGCTAAAATTCAGGGATTTAACCACTGACTCGTTTCACCTTAAATCCAATGAGCTGGAGTACAGAGCTAAACCAATGACTAACATATCACTGTGCAAAAACAATATATAAAAAGAAAAAATACTTTGACGGCATTATAAATTAGGACCGTCACTTTAAAAAAAATCTGTCAAATGAAATTGAACTGGCACGCAATATGTTTGAATGTACTAAACTAATCTGAACAAAATTCATAGAATTGTCCTCTATTTTCATTGATTAGCTAACTGATTGGCCAATAGGATATGGAATACATCAAGCTAACGGTGAATTGTAAGACGGTAAACTGCTACAAACGAACTATATATTTTAAGTCTGAACAGGTGCTTACAGTTTGAATATTTCATTTTTTTTTACTATGTTCAAACAAATGTTAAGATTTCTAGTTTACTACACTAGAGAGTCAGATAAAAAACATTCCTTGCAAAACAAGAACATCTGAACTGACCAGCAAAATTTACAACTTAATGCCCAAGCCATTGTGAAAGCCAAACCAGGAACACAAGCTACTATACAGCCAGACACCCTATATACTTTATGTATAGGGCATATGTTGCATTTCCTCCACCTATAAAACAATATTTATCTGTACTGTCACAAGGGTTTTCCACAGAGTATTACAACAGAGGCACAGTGCCCCACCTGTAATAACGAGCACCTCAGATACAACCTGAAGAAATCATTGCACCCTAATGAAATATAATATTAAGGTTTGAGGAAAAATAATTGATGTGCTCTATCATACAGCAAAGGCCACATATTTAAAGAGTAAGGCTGGTCCAAAATCCTTGTGTTTAATCAACAAACAAACAGTATGTAACATGGAAAAGCCCAACAGGTGGTTAAAAGAATGAGCAAAGCAAAAGAGGAAAGAAGGTATCTGATTCAAGAAAGTGTTATCTCTAACATGACAGGTTGAAAGCTAATGTGTCATAGCAGCTGTTCTCGTTTGTGTTGTCTGTGCAGCAGCTTTATATTTTGCATTCTGCTGTAGTGCTAATTTCTGACTAGAGCATGGTGTGTTTGTGTTTACAAATAACTGATTAGACTACAGGCCTTTTTAACTAGTGCACACAAAACACAAAAGACTTCAGATTACGGACATTTAGTCTTGATGCTTGTACAAAGCAGAAAGGCAGAAATAACATTTTCTGATCAAACATACTGTATCAAAAAGCAAGCAGATAACATAACGATAATCAGTCACAGCTTTGCAACTGATGTGTCACATCTCTGTGAATCTGGAGTAAAGATGATAGTGAGACTAAAGTGAAGTCCAAGACATAGGCCATAGACAAATGATAACAGAATGGAACATATGAAGTATGCTGATAATAGTCCGTCTGTCAACCAAGTATTAGTCTCTTCCTCTTCCCACAGAAGACTTAAAATCTTCACTATGTCAATCAAACATTTAAACTGACTGTTCGAGAGAGCATTTAAATTAAGAAAACTTAACTCAAAGAATAATAATTATTATTCTCATTATTATAAATATTATTAAACTATATGCACCCCAAAAATAAAACACTGGCTTTAAAATTGAAAAAATAATCCTAGCTGGATATTTGCTTTCATTATTGTTGATATGTCAACACAAAGGAGAGCAAAAACTCTTTCAGGCATTCTCTTTTATAGTTATCTATTCAGCCTTGTTGTAAAAAAAACAAAAAACAAAGCTGGATGTATGTCCTGTTGCAGTCTTACCAGCATTCAAACTTAACAAAGTGCTGTCTACACAGAAATGGACTTCTGTTATCACTGGAGGGGGAATAACTTGGAATTATAGAAACATTGTCAGAAACAACCACAGAGATGTGTATTACCATTTTCCCTCCATAACCAACAAGTGTAAATACTGCAAAGTAGACGGGACTTGAAATAATTTTCTAAAAGAGAAGGTTTTTATTTTATGTCCACTAAATTGATCTGTATATGTAGGGCTAAGACACTGGCTCATAGCTGCTATTCGCCATAGTGATGTTGGTGCATCATTGGTGAGATTTTCCCCAATGGATATGCAGAAGACTTTTGGGTGATAATCATAAGTCTGCCACAAAACTGGCTTTAAAATTATTAACATTCTAAAAATGATCCTAGCTGGTTATTTGATTTCATTCTTATTGATATGTCAACACAAAGGAAATCAAACACTACAACTTTTTATACTACTATACTTACTTTTTTATTGCCTTCTGATTTACATGTCTGTGTGTGTATATATATATATATATATATATATATATATATAGCTTTGTTAAAAAAAAACGGATCTATGTCCTGTTGCAGTCAAACACATCAGTATTTATGTATGGGATTAACCTATTAATTGTCCTGACAATATTTCGAGATATATCATAAATCAGTTTCACAGAACCAAAAAAAAAACAGACTCATGTCAAACTATTAACATCATTATAATCACTATAAGTAACCCCCAACGAAGAATGAGGTGTGTACATTGGCTTTACTAATTTAGCAGAGGCATCATTTTTCAAGATACAAAACAGGTGTGGAGTAAGCAATAAACATGATAAAAAGCCAAAGAGTTTAAAGACTTTCTAGAGACTGGTAGCATCATGTAGCCAAAAGCAGAGTTGATAGGGTTTCGTAGCCAGCTGCTAAAGTTAGTTGAAGTTTTAGCCTGTTTGTGTCCGGTTAATTAGCTACAAACCGTTCAAAACAAACAACACAGCCCACGGAACATTTTCCCTTACAGTCAGAAAACAAAAATACATCTACTCACCAAATAATTAGCTTGTGTTTCCATCTGTTCACCTCTCTCGTGGTGCGCCCCTCACCTGTACTGTACCAACCCTGTTTGCTAGCAGCCGTTAGTGCCCCTCGTGCTCTGTACATAATTAACGTTACAGCATCTGTTTTTCTTTCAAAAAACACAGAAGGTCGTATAACAACACTTACCGCGGCTTATTTCCACAATCATCAAAGACTCTTCTTTTCACCAAGGTAAAACACTGCGGTCCGCTGCACATTAAAAACTAAAGTTTTATCGTTTCCCAAGTTCTGCCTCCTAATCCAAACAAAGATGGTGGCCGGAAGTGACATAGAGTTATCGTCTAGATGATTTGCATGATAAGAACCAACATTTTATTTATTGATATTATCAGATGCATTTATATATATATATATATATATATATATATATATATATATATATATATATATATATATATTGATTTACATATTTATATATTGATAATTATAAATTACTTTTCTACATATTAATGTGTTTATATTTGTTTGGTGTGGCATCACCCTATACAAATTCAACATTGGATCTGTCATTGCCTCTTATTAGCATGCAGCAGAGGGCAAGGTGAAATGGAGTGCAGCCAACATACCATTAGTGGTCTAGAGATACCACTGATCCAAAAGCAATAATTACAAACTAAAGCTTTGAAGTTCAGTCTTGACGTTGTAAATAGTAGTTTCACTAAAGAAAAAAAATCCCAATTCAATGTCCATTTATAGGCTTATTTCTTGAGGTTTCAACCACCTGGGCAACAATTTCCAGCACTTCAACCTTTTCGGCTGTCCTTCAGTAGGGAGTTTTTTTTTTATAATTAGCATATTAAAAACAAATTTTACACACAAACAAAAGTTAAACAAGAGGAACCTTCTACTTCTTCATGAGCCTATTATTTGAAATAAAAGTTTGTCATTACCATGAAAATTTTGTTTTATCAGTGAGGCCATATAAATATAGTTGCACCTAATGATTGTTTTCAAAATCAATTGATCTGCTGATCATTTTGTCTGTTAATCAATTTTATAATGCCTACGCTGATGTCTACAAATGTCTTGTTTTGTCCAATATACAGTTCAGAAAAGAAAAAAATATGAATTTTCTATTAGTAAGTTGGGAAAAGGGAATGTTTGTTATTTTTGATGGAAACACTATTTTTGAAAAGAAAATGACTTTTTTTGAGAAGAAAATGACCAAATCCTCAAAATGAATAAGTTGGGAAAAGGGATTGTTTGTTATTTTTGAAAAGAAAATGACTTTTTTTGAGAAGAAAATGACCAAATCCTCAAAATGAATAAGTTGGGAAAAGGGATTGTTTGTTATTTTTGCCTGAAACACTAACCCTAAATGACTGAAACAATGAATTGACAATTGAAACATTTGCCACTTATATTTCTGTCAATCGATTTATTGTTACAGCATGAAAATACATTGACAAATTGTGCACTACATATATTCTACAAATATTTTTATTTCATTTTCACCAACCCTAAAGAGTCACGGAGTGACTAATATCCTTTGACACATGTCCAGTATCATTTCATGCCAGTACAAAATGGTTAAGTGCAGAAATGCATGCAATGGCCAAAACATTAATAAGAAAAATAAGTACAACTAAATGGTTAGTCATAAGAGTTTAATCATTGCATATATTTAACTATATATATATGTGTATTTACTGTGCAAGAACAATTTGTGAAGGGACTAGCTTTAGACAATGAAAGTAGTAAGTGTGGCAATTTAGATAAAAAAATTAAGTTTCATTACGCCCTATTGGTACATTCTATTGTGTGTCTATTTCCTATAATTTGCTGTTGTTTGCTTGAACCTTATCGTCTTGTCTAATATCAGTGTAGTCTTTTTCAGGTCCCATCTTAACCCCACAATGGCCAGATGTCAGTCTGAGTGGAGCCCGATGTGAAGATCTTGTGTTAAAGCCTATTGTGGAGATACAACCATCTGGTTTTAGTTCCACCTGTAACTTCCTCTCTGTGACCTGGCGGCTTCAAATAGGACAGGTCAAACCAAGGCATATAAATTGTAGCTAGTCTAAAGGAGAGGCTAAAAGGAGAATAGGGCCTGACAGATAAGAGATCCATCGGCAGTTGACTCATTTAAAATATAAGTGCAGAAGTTATATAGCCAAGACATTGCAAAAACCAAAGTACTGAAACTTTAGCTGCCAATATGAAATTCATCGGATTGTATCTTGACTGAATGGTAAGTCTCAAGATTCACTCTGATGATAGACACATCATGTCTGTAGTGCTGTGGTGTATTACTGAGCCAGTTTAAACAGATGGGGGAATGAAGAGTTGCAAACACTTGATTGTGCACACAGTATCAAGTACTCAACCTCTTTTTGCCCTATCTAATGAGA
Organism: Seriola lalandi dorsalis; assembly: GCF_002814215.2. NCBI lineage: Eukaryota > Metazoa > Chordata > Actinopteri > Carangiformes > Carangidae > Seriola > Seriola lalandi. The sequence continues at coordinate 477,945 of NW_019525082.1, forward strand.
AGATACTAATTTTCAAAAGACATCTGGGGAAGGATTTTCTCCATCGCAGGTGCATACAGGTATTGAGCTGGCATTGGTGGATTTGATATTCATCCAAGGTAATTTCACTGATTAGTTCCCTCCCTCAGAGTGAAGGTATATTAATCAGCGAAGTCACCTGGGGTGAGCCCAAAAGTTCCAAAATCGTTACTCTTTTCCTCTGTGACATGAAAGCCAATGCTCGTATCCCTGTGTGGCTCAATAAGAAGAGATGAGAGAAGCTGCTCCTGAAGTGCTCTTTGGATGAGACACAGGTGTTGCCTCCCCAGGGAGCTTTTTAAGTTTCAAAGCAGCAAGCCTCACTGGGACTACACACAACATATGATATGGATATGAGACGGCCTGACTCTGGTCCTGTTGTTGTTGTGCCTTTTATTTTTTTTTAAAGTATATTTTTTATGTGCAGTAGAGAGAGCCAGGAAATGGGGGGGCAGAGAGAGGGGGATTGACATGCAGCAAAGGCCGTCCGATCCGCCTGCTTAGACCACCACGCCACACGACGCCGCCATTGTTGTTCCTTTTAAAAAAGAGTCTTCCCCTTGACCGTCACCAAATACTTGCTCATTGTGGGAATTGCCGGTTTTCTCTATATAATTTTGTAGGGTCAAGACCTTACCCTGTAAAGTACCTTGAGATAATGTGTGTTGTGATTTGGCACTATACAAATAAAATTGAATTGAATTGAACCAGTGACAACCTAATGTAAGTATAGTAAATCATGATATGCTAGATGGATGTACATTTTCCATCATGAAATTGCCATGGTCCCTGTACTAAAGCTACATTAATTCATTTTTATGGCCCCTTTAGGTAAATGACTTATTATCATATGGAATGTATTAACGATCAGTTGCCTGTTTACATATCTAACAGATGCGTAGCAGCATTGGTATTCATTTGAAGTTGTGTTTCTGGCTACTTGATGAGTGTAAGTCCAACATTCACTGTCCTTTTAGCCCTGTTTTGATCTCTGCCAAGCCCTGAGGAAAATATCTGGCCCCTTAGCTGCTAAATATCAACTGTATGTTCACCATCTAGTAGCAAACTATGTCTGCCTGATAATTGGTGCTGGGAGTTGTATACAGTGGGTTCAGAGCTTCTTTCAGACAAGGTTGATGAGAACAATCTTTGGGCCACAAAACCAAAACAATGAGCTTAAAGAGGCTAAAGGACCTGAGGTAAACTGCAGTCAGGTAATAATTCTCTATAGGTTTGTCCCTGCAGTTGAGCCATTCCATATATAACACAGTCATTTGATCCATTGTTGTATAAAAATACTGATAAATCACTATGAAGGCCAAGGAAAAATGTTTGTCCATGAAAGAGTGTTGAATACAGAGCTACTGAATATGACATGTCAGTCATCAAATGAATATAGCAATGCTGGGATCTTGGATGAAACATGAACATTACATTTGTATTCTGCACTTTGATGGCCTGCAGCTTTGATTGGTGACAGGGCCACTCAGTCAGCAGCAGAATTCCTCTTTTGGACATACTGTACATATCCACATGTCCCATCTCCCCCTCTTTACCACTTTTCCACTTGATTTCTCTTCTTCTCTTTACTTTGTGGGAGGAAAGGAGTGGCACTGATGGTGAGGAAGAGTGGTGAAAAGCTGCAACATGACTGCCCAGTCCTGTTCGAACTGATGATTTACAGTAACAGCTTACCATAAATATATAGCAAGCCATATGCTTATGGATAATGATATATTTCTTAATAACATCAGCCAAATGTTGCGCTGCTCAACTATCTCTGTATAGCAGACACGTCACTGACTGAATATGACTCACCATATATGCTTTGAATATCTTTAATTGCGCTCTATTACATGTGGGTTTTCATCTGCACCGTATACATGATATCAATAAAGTATTTAGTGTACTTCAGTCAGGCAGAATATGTAGATAATTAGGCACCCACCCACATATGAATCGTACAGATGGCATGCACGTATACACAAACTGAAGCCTCATTGTTACATTATGGGCCTTACCAAGACGTATCAGGATATATCACTGTGATAATTGCCTCTTACAAAATATACTTGACACAAACATGTCACCGTCGTCATTATAAGACTCACTCGTGTGTGTGTGCAAAATTACCTTGATAACTACTTCCCAGGCTGAGGCGTTTGTTCCCGCAATGCACCAGTGTGATTTTATCTGTGCATGCCATTACTGTGTAGGAGTCGTCTCCAGCTTTGTCAGGCATTAGGAGGATGACTCTTCAATTGCTTGCTTTGTATTCACCAAGGCTCAGCTGATTTCAGACTCAGTATGCATCAGTGGGCTCACTGGTCTAGTGGTCTTCAGCTGCTGGATGAGAACCTGGCTGGTTACTTTAGTGGCTGCAAAAGTACTTAACATTCTTAATGCGACTGTGTTCTGTGTGCATCCATGCATGAGTGTGAGAAACACGCACCTTGAAGTGGATAGAGATTCCCATATTCACCCTGCCGTAAGCACCAATAGATGCCATTGTGCGTGTTTGCCCTGTGTCATGTTTCATTATTGTTCACTCCGGCACTCAGTGGCCACAACGCTTGATAAACAATCTAGAGAAATTCTCTGCTGTCAGTCAGCAGCACCCATCCCAATCAAATTACCCTCTGCTCTCCTGGCTCCCCTTGTCTCTGATCGCACAGTTAGCTGCTTTTGTCTTCTGACACGCAATGACAGCCATGGGAGGACGTCAGCTTTCAACAATCATAGAGTGCAACAATCCCCCACCCGACCCCGTTGTGTATTATACTGGAATAAGAGTGTGAAATGTTTTTGAGAGGATCATACAGAAAAAACACGAGCACACACACATGCACACAAACACTTTGTCTGAGACAGGGGGTGTAAGTGCCAAGCTGTGTATTTTTTGGCAATGCTTCTTCTGTTATTAAAATCTGAAATATGTAGTCTGGCCCTCAAGTGGCATGGAAGTGTAAATAGAAAAAGTTTGTCACTTTAGTAAATTATTTAATTTCACTTGAAATTCTAGTTGCACATCCTTTTTTTTTTTTTTTGCAAGTTTGCAGTGTGAAAGTCCCTCTAGTACCCAAAAATTATTTATTAAGGTAACTGAGTTGTGCTGTTTCACAAAAAACTTAATGAAACAGGTTGTTTGGGATTCAGTAACAGTAGCATAATTAATAGCTATAAATGGCTGGTGGGGATGTTGTCTTCTCCCATACAAGAAACAGAGACTGCTCAATCACAAGACTATCTGGTAGTTTACAAACGCCATTCAGACCCTGAAAGGGATGAATTTAATAGGGAATATCATTAATTGTTCCTTGTGTGACATCATGCCAAGGGATACGAGCTTCTTGCTTTTGCATTTCCATTCACATACGCAGAACACAAATCTGATCTGAAAGCTGACAACTAGCAGGCTTTTATGTCTCTACTCTGCAGTGTGTTTCAGGACAAAATCACATCAACATTTCGTAAAATGGCTTTGACATTTGACATTCAACATTACCAAATGACTGGCATGGGAACAGTGTATGTGCACTTAAACATCCAGGAATAAGTGTTACCCTTTTCTGGATTATGGTTTACAGAGCGTTATCTATTTGGCAAGGGGAGGCTTACAGGAAATATTTATCTTAAGCATCTCAGATGATTTGTCTCAGAAGTCTGTCGGCATATGATAGATAGCCAGGGCTTCCTCTCCTCCTCGTCCATAGTTGGACTCACATATTTCTTCCTAAATGTTGCGGAGTGACAGATATCAGAAATATTCAAGCATTACCATACTGTAGGACATACTGTAACATATCGCTATAAATGTTACTTCATCTTCCCAACGTGTCACAACCTTTTTTTTTCAGGCAGTGTAGAATAATTGAAAATGTAATAGCATAATATTCCGTGCTGTGAGCATAATAGTGCCCACACAAAAATAGATGAATATACAGTATTTGCTGGTTGAGGGCTAAATGAGTCGAGAGGACAACATGAGAGACCTTTGAATCTCATCAGAAAGGCAGCAAAGCAGAATCTATGCTGTGTTAACAGAGTCACAGAGTCCTGGGTCCTTACTATCTTTGTATGCTGTGCTGGCCTCCTTCTTGGTTTTCAAAGTGGACTAAAAAACACATTTATATAAAAAAAAAAAACTGTGAAAAGCTTTGAAACCAGAGGAGAGATTCCTGATACAAAGACGCAAACAAGGATTGAATGTTGAGACTGTGATAAGAAATAAATGCCTCTTTCTCTTTGCTATGGTGGATGCTCGCCTCCTGTTAGTCACATGGAGCCCTTCGTCCACACTAACCACTGAAATCAGTCACTGTTTGGGCTTCAAAGCAGAGGGGAGAAACTGTGTGATAATGCCAGAAAACTAAGGTCAGCAGCCTCATTTATAAAATGGTGTTACAGTTAGATTTATACTTATGTAATGATGTGAACAGATACACACAATCAGGCAGTTACTATATTCCAAAAAAACATTTTAAAAAGCTGTACTGTATTAATGAGCAGAAAAATTGACTTGACTTGAATAGTTTTTTAAGCAGAAGGGCAAATAATTTACACTACTGTTGTTGGCGTACATTTTTCTCCCGCGGCTCTAAGGAATTAATGATTGAATCCATCTAGTTTTTGCTTGAAGGGGTAGTTTGATATTTTGGGAAACACGTCTGTTCTCTGTCTTGCAGATAGTTAGAGGATAGGATCAATATCACTCTCATATGAAACTACCCTAACAGCCCTTTAGCTTAGCATTAAGCCTGCAAACAGTGGGAAATTGCTACGCTGGCTCTGTCCAATGGTGACACAATCCACCAACCTGCACATCTAACATCACTAATTCTAATGATATGTCTCGTTCATTTGAACCCGCGCAAAAACCAAAGTGTAAAAAAAAAAAGTGATAATTTGTGATTTCATGGAGGGCTATTCACTGCACACAGCTGAGAACCAATTAAAAACACAACCCCTCTCTCTGTACAGATTAAAAAATACACACACACGCACATACGGAAAGTCATATTGTAAGATGGATGTCCGTGGATGAATGAATGAATTAAACAGTAGAACTTCAGTTATAAATTACAGGCTGTGTTGGAAAATCAGTAGATTAGCTTCAACATGACTGTAAACTCATCTTTAGTCTATTCTGTTTTTGTGATACTGTGTGTGTGTGTGTGTGTTTGAATCCCTGTAAATGCTACATAGTGAGGACCAAAAAAAGGATTTTCCTAAAAGAAAAGTGAGGACATTTTAGGAAAGTGAGCACATTCCTCACTTTCTGACACACCTTCAAAGGGCTGTTTGAGGGTTAAGACGTGGTTTTGGGGTTAGGGTTATTGTGATGGCTCAGGTTGAGTGCCCGCACAAAGATAGAAGTACAAGTGCGTGTGTGTGCGTGTGTGTGTGCGTGTGAGTGTGTGTGTGTGCTGACATTCTCAAGTGTGCATCTGTTTGTGCGGTTGAGAGTTAGTCATCTGTTTCTGTGTTCTTGTTTGTTTCTCTTGGTGTGTGTGCCTCGAGTTGGTATGTGTGTGTGTAGCCTATACCCTGACTTGTGCGTGTCTGTGACTGCCTTAGCTTGTGTGTGCGCATGTGCGAGGATACGTAGGTGTGTGTCTGTGTGTCAGAATGAACTTTGTGACCTTTCCATGATGGCCCGGCTAAAAAAAGACACTGTCGTCTTTCTCCCCTCTTCATATTTGGCAACCTTGCTTGGAAGTTTTCAGACAACTGCACAAGTCACCTCTTGTATGTTGATCCACGAAAAAAAAAACCAGCTGCAGATTTTATGGATGTTTCATAGCCTGTGCATGCGATTTTCAATCAGATGATTCAGTTCTGATTTGGATTCTCATCAGAGTTCTGGCAAGACTTCGATTTTTCTAAGAAACATTGCACTAATAGAGTTATTACAGCAAAGCCTGATGCTTCCCATGATAATAATGTGACAATTTTGCCTCTCGTTTCTTTTCTTTACCAACACCAGGAGGCACAATAATGGCGTCAGGGTTTATATCCATGAAAAACATGGGAGTAATTGTGTCCACAGGGAAAGCAGAAATGAGCCTCATTCCTAATTCAATGATGAAGCAGTAGAAGAATATTTTTCTGAAAAAGCATCACACATCCAGCTGGAAAACTGGATGACTTTTATTTTGACATATGTTTTGCGCATCACTCAGTAAACTTGCTGAATTTGTACGAGTATTGCTGAATCTGGTCTTTTTGAACTCACACGCAAACACACAGTTTTGTACTTCTATAGTTGTAAGGACTCTCATTGACATAATGCTTTATCAAACCCCTGAAACTCACACATCAAACAGCAATGCAATAGAAACAGTAAAGCACAGAGCCTCCAGAACAGTTAATATTCTATTACTTAAAAAAAAAAAGAAAGAATAAAACATGTTTAGAAGAAATATATGTTGGCAATATGGATGTTCAAATAAGTTTGTTTTTTGTGTTTTGCAGTCTTTCACTGGTCAGTGTTGTATTTATTGTTTTTATTCTATGTCGTATACCTGTATTTGATTTGATGCAAGCTCATTATGTTGGAGAATGGTGAAATTGTAACTCAATTCAGTCCAGTTTGACACGGCTTTATTTATCCCTGCAGGGGCAATTGTTGGCAGTTACCATATTCAACCAAACTTTTTAAAGCTGCATTCCACTGATAAAAACTTATATTGACACGGATATTATTTTACTTCAGTGCACATTTTATACTATTGACTCAAGTGAATTTCCATCTAGATGCTGGGCTGCTGCAGAAGTGCACATACTGTTAAAGTCAGTTCAAAACAAATACACACAAAATGTCCCACTGTTAATCACAAAGCTAAAACAATCAAAGGTTAGGAGCTTAAAAACTATATGTGGATTGGTAAAAAAAATACATTAATAAATAATGAATATGATTCAATGTGTTGTGTATGTGTAAACTAGTGTTGTGTTTTTTTTTTCTTGACTCCAGTAAGAGCAGTTGTTGCCATGGTAATAACTAATCAGCTCACGGAAAGTCAAATAAACAATAAACAACTACATGTCTAACCCAGATAATGCTTTACGTTAATAAAGTTTTGAAAGGCAATGTCCTCATTTTCAAAAATGTTCTCTTTCTCAAGGTCTAAAGCTCAATTTGGCCCTCCCAAAGATAGAAGTGACGCACACACACACACACACACGCACGCACACACACACGCGCACACACGCACACTCGCCCATCGAGTACCACTCTGTTAAACAGTCACAGACTCATAAAGCGATTCTAATCATAATTGCCTGTGCCCCCTAAAAATGACGTTTTTATCACAGATTTCACAAAGCGAAAGTGGATTTCAATGTCTCTACCTTCAATAGGGCGAGAGCCTGCCTGTGTTCTGTCTCTCATTTTTCACCCTGCCTCTTGGGTGTTTTCAACAGCCAAATTACAGAGTGAAGAAATCTATCTGGCGTTATAATGTGGAGGAGATTGGAAATGGAAAATGCTCAGTGCTGGAACGCCCTCCAAACACATACATATTCATACGGTGGAATGCTACATCCATCATAAATTTTAAAATGAAAGTTCATGTGTGACTGTCTGTGTTCCTGTATCCGTGTGTATGTGTTTGCATGTTTTGTGTGTACGCCTCTCCTTGTGTGGAAGCTTGTGCGTGCATTTCTTTTTTCTCGAGGCTACTATCTCGTGTGAATAAGAAGCTAATGAGCGTGTTGTGTGTGTCGTGTTAGTTGGACTCTCTCCATACTCTCTCCAGAGGGTCCACTGCCACCGATCAGGCCTGCTTTATATTCCAGCTGAGGCTAGAGAGTAAGGAGCGAGGGGACTCAGTGTCTGTATGAATATACAACACTGTAAACATAAACCTACGCTTGGCTAAGATATGTCAGCTGTTCACCTCCTCGTGCACAACCATGAATATGGAAATTAAGTTGTGAGGACGTAAAGGTGGGGCAACACTTACTTATGTATCGTCTTTGAGTGAATCGTCTTTGTATATGTGTGTGTGTGTGTGTGTGTGTGTGTGAAGGAAAAGCAGGGCAGAGGCTAGACTGTGTGCTGAGAAATCCCCAAACTGCCCATCAGCATAAATCAATTACAATTCACCGTAGGCTTGCTGACCTCAAATATAACAAGCTGTCACAACAAGTGTGTGTGTTTGCATCTGTATGTGTGTGTGTGTGCGTGCGTGCAGCTGCATCTGTGTGCACACTGAGCATGTTTGCATGACTTGAATACAATATGTGACACTTGGTGCAGACTAACACATTCAGTATGTGTGAGTGCATATGTGATATTTGGCAACATGCTCTAATTCCTTATAGACTTCTCCTCTGTTTGTTGGCAGCAGGCAACATAATGCTGCTTCTGCTGCGGCCTACTTCTCATGTCCCACTGTGATAGGAGACTTTCCAATGACATCTTGAACTGCCATCAGCCCATAATGTCATGGACTATTTCCTGAAGTTGTGCTGCTATTCCGGGCTATTTCATAATGGTTGGAAATTGCTTTGGATTGCACTTTAGTTCAACATGTATGCAAGAAAAACATCATTTTGTTCAAACTCTCATGTTTGTGAAACAACATATTAGTAATTCTCTTCCCAGAAATGATCTTTTTTTTTCGTTTTTCTTTTTCCTCATCCCTGATGTTGCAATTGTGAAAACATAAAATAAACGAACCAGAGAATGACTCATGCTTTTTCATGAAGCTTTATTTCCAAACTGGAGAGGGATGATGACAGATGGGGGATAAAAGATTGTGAAGCTCAGACCATGCAGTTTGGTCCAAACACAGTCAGGGAAGAGACAATACAGGCGGTCTCGGGGAAAAGGATGGTGATCAAGAGGCAGATTACTGCATCTGTCACCTTGAAGCTAATTCATACTTTTAAAAGTAAACAGAGCAGCATTCTCACCACATAAAGCCATGGTTGGGGTGGGGGGTGGGGGTGGGGGGGTGAGAGCAGCATTACAACTCATATTTATTGGAAAACGTCATGAATCCATGACCGCATGAATATTGCGTTGCTATAGCTGTTTGTATTTCTGGAGAGAAAATAACCTTTTCAGATGAGGGCAGGGAACAGTTGTACAAGTGCACAGAGCTCGTACTCCCAACCATTTTGTTTAATTGGTTATCTGAATCTCCAAGCGGCTGTGTTTGGTATGGACTGTAGCCGTAATGTCCTGCACAAAGCCTGCAAGTCATCCGACTGAAACTGGCTACTGGTGCTATTGACACGTTCACGGTCGATTACTTTTCCAGGAAAAAAAGTTTGCACAGTAGCACTGGTGAAGAGGTTTTCCTGCTGCAGTATACTTGATAAATTGTACATCCATGAATGTGCTTGTATGTCTGATTGAACATTTTACCGTACTATAACTAGATGAAACAATGATGATAAATGTTGCATTGTAGGTTCTGCATTATGCACATAACTCAAAGTTCACATTCCTTTAGTTCAACACAAATACATCCCCCAAGCTCAGGTGTAGATCAGTCTCACAAAGCAAGAGCTCGATGGCATGAATCAATTTTGCTCGTATTCAACACATAAAAAATCTGTACAGTGTTCGCACTCTTTGATCAGTTCCACTTTGCTTGACTTTCAGAATAAAAGCACAGTAACCGAACAATAAATAGGTAACAGACAGAAAACACAAACTAGTTTGAAATAAATAATACAATGTTTTCAATCTTTGACTCCCATCACATAAACCAAATATAAAGTAATACTTCATTAAAGCAACACAGAGCCAGATATCACTGAGTCAGGCTGGTGTCCTGTAAGGCCTTTTGGTCCCTTGAGGGTGATCACTAAAAAGCCATGTACTTAACATCACCGATAAACACTGCCTTTCAGCTCAATAAGACTTTCTCAACATAGTGATATACTACTGATTTCTATATCAAGTGAAACATTCACATGACAGACAGCAATGTGATGCCTGCGCCAGGAAATCTAGTCTCTGTTCTTATCAATATTACAGTAGATCTGTAGTACATAGCAGCCAGAGGAGGCACTGACACTTTCTACAGAAAAAACATGAAAGTCAACACGCACACGCACACATGCACGTCATACACACACACACACACACACACACACACACACACACACACACACACACACACACACTCACACAGGTCAGCAGAATTAGACAATTAGTAAATTGAAGTGTTGCTGCTGACAGCCCTTGTCCCATTGAGTCAATAAACCTGTGTGCTGTTCACGGTAACAGACACGTTTTCTTTTTCTCTTTTTTTCTTGTCTTTTTCTCTTTTTCTCTTTTCTTTTTCTCTTTTTCTTCTTCTTCTTTTTTTTTTTTTCGAGAAAACTGATTTTTTTTTTTTGTCGAGAAAACTGAAACAAACCAATTGGCTGCCATGTAGAGGTCCAAGTGCAGGCGATGATGTGCCAGAGACGTTGGTAAAGAGTGACTCAGCCAAACGGTTGTCAGAATAACCCATGTAGGCGTAATTAGGGTTAACGTTACACATCCATAATTGGAGAAATGGTTTTGAATGTTACTTAAATGTCCAAATAATGAGGCAGTTCATTTGAAGGAATGCTCAGGCCAGGCCGCTGATGGGGTGACCTGGGTCAAGTTAAAAAGCAGGAAACAGCAAGCTAAGTGGATGAGGGAGGGGGATGGGGGGTGGGTGTCAAGCTGTCTAATTTTTACATTTCAATAACATACATGTGGTTTTCCAAAGTCCACCACACTTCAGCTTCTTCTATATCTCATGATGGGTGAAAGCAACCTGAGTGTCCACTGTGACCCCTGCCAAGCCAAGAGCAAGGTGTCTGTCATGAAGGCTTCCCACATAAAAGTCCTCAAGTTCAGTTCGGTTTGAAAGAGGGCCTTTGTCTGTGCTATTACATTTGAGATCAGAACAGAAACCTCCGCTTGTTGTTGCGTTTTTAGATAAGGTTGAGGAACACATGTTTGCCCTGCAGCTTGGCAAATTAAGACTGCAGACGTAAGAAATCACCACTATCCTTGTGTGCTCCTTGTGCTCTGTATTGATAAAGAAAGGGCCCCAGGCTCATAGGAATCTAAGGTCACTTTTCCTTCTTTTTACCTGTCTTCTTTCCCCCAGTAGCCCTGGAGTCTTCCGTAACAACAAAAAACTTATATATTATACATTAAACAGTTTGAATTCTCATCCAGGAGTTAATTCTCAATAGTTTTCCTGCATTCATCAAGACCTGTCAGTTTTATAGAGTGAGTGTATACTTCTTCTGTGATGTTGCACCACTCTTTCTCATAGTATTATTCATTATTCAGTGTGATCTGGAGAGAAAACCTTCATTCAAAATCTTATCAGCAGTACTGAAGTGGTACGCAGTTTAGTGTAGTCGAGCTCTGCCTCTGTTCCATGTCCTGTTTTCACCCACACCCTGTAAAAATGATGTGTGTGTCAGCTGCGAGCTGGGATTTCACAGTCCAAGTTGCCTGTTTGCACACACTGTGGCTGTAAAAGAGTGGCTCTCAGTTCTGAATTTTATGCTGGAATTTCCACAGTTCAACATATTTTTAAAACAGCCCTTTCAGTGTTCCGAAAAATGGAAATGATTGTTTATTTTCTATGCCTCAGAAATAGCTTTTTTTTTTGTGCGTGTGTCCATGTCCTATACAGTGGATTTATATGTTAAAAGAAAGTACCCTTGGTGCCACCGCACAGTATCTTTTTGAAGGCCTTTCTGAAGTCTTTGTTGAAGATGGTGTATATGACTGGGTTGAGTGAGGAGTTGCAGTAACCGATCCAGAAGAAAAACTTAAAGAGTGGATCGGGGATGGCGCAGGTCACTGGGCACACTGCCTGTAGAGAGTAGGAGAAGAAGAATGGGAACCAACACACCACAAACACGCCGATGACCACTGCCAGAACAAAGGTGAAACGTTTCTCTCTGTTGACCATAGCTTTACGCCTCGCTGCTCCGGGGTTGTTGTCCATTTTTGACTTCCTCCCGGGCACCAGCCGAGCCCCCTTTGAAGTGGCCAGCATGTCCCGGTATCGCTTGACTGAGGCCGGGGAGTGGACCCCTCCTCCTCCAGGTGACCCTGGCATGCTGGTGCTGCCTCGGCCTCCACCGTGGCTGTGCTCCATATCGCTCTCTGTGCTTGAGCTGTCGCCATTGTTATTGTCGGCTTTCTTTCCTGTCTGCCGCTTGCCCTTCTTCCCCTTCTCTTTAGTCTTGGCAGGGGCAGACTGAGGCACAGAGGAGGGGCTTGAGGGGCCATGGGGAGAGGTATCAAGGGAGGCTGTGGTAGGGGTCACGGCTGGAGAAGTGGACGGAGGTTGCAGGAGATTATTGGCTGTGGCGTTCTGGGAGATTTGAGACTCTCCTAGGGATGGAGAAGGGGTGATGGCAAGGGTGGGGGGTCTGGCATTGGAGGTTTTGTTGGATGAAGGTGGTGTGCTTTCTTCCTCATCCTTCCCATTGGCCTGTACATGCCGTGGAGGCTGACTCGGTGTGGCACAGCCGACCCCATCCTTCCTGGGCTCTCCTGGTGGGCAGCGTGTTCTCTGTTTGGCTATTTGGTAGATTCTTATGTAGACCAGGATCATGATGAGGCATGGGGCAAAGAAGGAGCCGATGGTGGAGTAAAGGATGTACCAGCGTTCATCATTCAGCTCGCACTGTGGTCCCCTCTCAGTTCCCAGCTCCCCTGCCTCGCTTTTGTTCAGTGAGAGCAAGGGAGGGAAGGAGATGATGGCAGAGATGAGCCACACCACCACAATAGCGGCTTTGATGCGCTTGGGAGTCCGCTGACGCCCGTAAGTAACCCTGGAAATGGACAGGTAGCGGTCCAGTGAGATGGCGCACAGGTGCACAATGGAGGAGGTGCAGAACAGCACATCCAGCGCCAAGTAGATCTCACACCACAGAGACTTAAAGTACCAGTAACCAAGAAGTTCATTAGCCAGAGAAAAGGGGATGATGAGTGTGGCCACTAAAATGTCCGCAGCAGCCAGTGACACTAAGAACAGATTCTGCGGACCTCGCAGCGACCGGCTGGTGAGGACAGCGATGATGACCATGATGTTCCCCACAATGGTGAAGAGCACCATCAAGGTTATGGCGGTGGCAAAGGCCGCTGTGGCTTCGGGGGAGTAAGGGGCGAGCTGCAGGACGCTCTGGTTGCAGGGGACGGAGGCTCCGGAGCTGCTCACACTGCTGTTCCAGCCGCTCAGCTCCATGGAGCAGCCGCTGTCCAGAACCGAGGCCATGCTGGGATTAGATTTCCAGGAGTCTTTACAGATACAAAATATATACAGATATATGTTTGTTTGGTCACATTAAAGTTTTTTTTTTTTATATTTCTCATAAGATTGTCATATGTTGTTTGTGCACAAAAACATAATGTGTTGACATTTGAAACAATGCATGTGATTATAATGTGTCATATTTACCTCAACTGTTCTCGTTTTGTGTCCGTGTCGTTTCCAAACGTTAGCTCCCTTGCATCCTCCACGGAAGGTCTTCCAAGTCCATTTTAAGCACACAAACAGTCCTGGGCAGTGCGTCAAGACACGGATCAGTGCCTTTCAATTAAAACGCCTTTGCACTTTGTAAGACAGATTTTCCTCCCGCAAAACAGAAGTATTTTTTGTGACGCTGATTGCTGTGCTTCAACCTTTGCAGAGTTACAATACAGCCCGAAGAGCTAAAACTTCTTTAACGCATCATGATTGGTCCGTTTTCTTTCATCAGTGGGTTGATTTCTTGTCTTGAATATGGGATGATTTAATTTATAGTCATCAAATTTTGGGTCAATCGAACAATGAACATAAGAAACTGGATTAGAGTGAATAATCGCGACACTTCTCGCCACATCCCCGTGCGTCCTCGTTTGGAGACGCGCACATACCTGTCCGTCTCATGTGAGCAGGATTCACAGAATGACATATAAGGTGAAATAAAGTTAATCTAACGCAATATTTACAGAGATTGAAAAATTAAAAAAGCGAAGGATAGCCTGCGCTGATGCTCACGCTTCCACTCAATCGAACAAGAGAAAGCTCAAAGTTAATCTCAAGCTCTCCAGCCCTGCGCACGAAGCCAGATATGAGGTTAATAACGCGTTATTTCTTCAGTAGTGAAATGATCCCTGCAGAGGAGCTTCAGTCTGTGCGTCTCGGGAGTCGTTTATCGGTGCCTTGGCGCTTCCGTCTCCTCAGAAGTTCACCAGGATGCCCAGAATCAGCCGCTCCGCTTGCGCACATCACAGGCGTCCTCACAGAGACGCAGCAGCATCTTCACTTGTGAACAGGACCTTACGACGAAATCTAATAAGTGGGGTGCCTCCCATCTCCCTCTTCCGCTTCTTTTTAGAGCCGGTGATGTCATTGTGGAGCTGTGGGCGTCATGGGATCCTTACTTTCTCTATCCCCGTAGCTCCTCTCCCTCCCTCTTTCCCTCTCCCTCACATCAAACATACACCAGCGCAGTTACATTAGAAATGCTGGGTGGCACTGCTTCGGTCAATTAACTCCACGGGACGCTGGGGTGCCCAGCTGAGCAACTACTCAGTAATTCTTCATCATCATCATCATCATCATCATCATCATCATCATCATCATCATCATCATCATCATCATTCCCTCTAATATGTGGCATTGCACATATGGCTGATCAATGCTTCTCTGTGTGATCTCTGCATCTACAGACTTTACTCCACCATGCAGCCAAACCTTCAGCAGCTCCAGCAGCTGGAGACAGAGACACCCACGTTAACCTGGTCACAAGCCTCTTCTCTGATTTATTTTTTTTTCTTTCTTATGGCTTGGCCATGCTGCAGTGTATGGTTTATCGTGGTCATCTACTGAACACATCTTGTTAAAGCAGGGCCTATTCTCAGCTGTGAGAAACTAGTCTAATCTTCTTTTTTTAATGTAGAGAAATAATTTTAATAAAGTTCCACAAATTGAGGATATTCTAATAAAACGAAAACCTTCATTTTGTGGAACACTCCTCTTCGGAGTGCTTACATTATTCATGCATTAAACCGGATGTGGTCCATCTACTCCACTGAGGACTTTTAATCTCAAAAAACAAATCGCGTATTTTATGAGGGTGCAGGGTTTTGCATATGAAACCCGTGTTCTGCAAAGAAACCGGTTTTTACAAGCAGCCTATACATCTTTCAGTCAAATTGAATTATTCCCTTATGAAATCTGTAGTCTCCTCGTGCTCAGCCGCCTCTACTTCAGAACTTAAATGCGTAACTGCGTTACCTTCCACCTCTGCTCATTGTGCGGGGTACACGGCGGCACTTGTCTTTCTTTCTGTGCTCATGCATTTGCATCATCACTTGACTCCCCCTCTGCATTATCACCCCCCCCTCCAAGAAGCACGGACATCCACGGCTTCCCTCACAGTTTGTTGCCTACCTGGGATCAAGTGGCCGATTGTTCAATTACAGAGTGAAACCTACGTCATGCTGGCTGCTTTTACCGAGCCGCAAATTAAACAGTGGCAGAGTTTACCTCGTGGTGTTTGAAAGTAGGTGGGTGGCCTCTGTGTTCACAGTCACAATAACAAACAAACAATACACACATATACACAGACATTCACCAGCCTACACATGCACACACACAGTCTTATGAATGATATGTGGGTAGGAGGTCCTGCTCACTTGTTTTTGTAGTGTGCCCCCCCCCCCACACTCACGCACACTGCTGCTGCTTTAATGAGAGAGGAACCCAGCGAGCTACACATGGAATTACAATTGGGAGCTCTGTGCTCTCTGATTGTGTGACCTGAAGCTGCAGCCAATAATGGTTGTACATTTTCTCTCTCCACGCTACACATTCTAAATATAAAGGGAAAGAGAATAAAGCTTTTAGCGGGAGAGTGCACTCCAATCAAGTGTCTCTGTTTCCGTGGGTGAACTGTGCTCGGTAACACGCTGAAAATGCATTCTGGGGGAGAGGGGTGTGTCACAGCACACAGCGCTCAGTGCACAGTACACCAGCTTCTGAAGTGCTTGTTGTATAAGAGCATGTGGTACACACGCGCGCGCGCGCGCGCACACACACACACACACGCACGCACACACACACACGGGCCACAGCATAATGCACAAGCCTGGAGGAAGTTCTCCTGTCACAGATCACGCACAGGGGATCAGTAACTCTGGCTTGACACGTAGACTGGAGAGGTTTTGCACCTGGTCCAGAGAGGGCCCCCACTCTTTGAGGAAACTTTTATGTGCTTTGGAAAAAAGTTTCAATTCTCTTCAAAGCAATCCCTGAGGTCCCCCGGTGTGGTAAGATTTAACATAACTAGGAAGAAGCATTTAAAGGCTGTCTACCAAGGGAGCGCCAGGTTAACTGCAGCAAGGTCAGCATAATGTAAGGTTGTCGTAGGAGGCTGTGCACGTCATGGTTCAGGTTCAGATCAATTACAGCACAGTAGCTGCCCTGTGGAGGCTTTCAATTTAGACCCCCTTTGTTTCTAGTTATTGGCTTTCTGTTTTTTGTGTGATTGTGTACTCTCTTCTATCTTGGTGGGGACCGGTTTTATTTTCAGACCTTGAGAGTGAGAACAGTTTAGAAGAGTGAGGGAATTTTGGCTCCTGAGGGGGTGAAGGCTCAGGTTTAGATTCAGTGAGATACTGGTCGGAGTTAGGCATGTTTAAGGTTAGAGTTAGTCACAGGCTGCATATGACTATGAGTCACAACAGGCCAAATAACTAATGTTTTCCTCTCCTCAGATTTATTATTTTAATGTTCGTACAGGCTCAAAGATATAAAAGTACTTAGTATTTCACAATAAAATCACAAATATTAAAAAGTTCGAAAAAATATACACAGCAGAATATATACGCTGTTCATATTCTCATGACCCCTTCCACTGGCCTGCGTTATGGTTCCTCAGAAGTAAAACATTAGCAGTGTTTGCATGTGTGTGTGTGCACCCTGCAAACAATTATAGGGAGCACTCCTGGATGGTCAAACAGTAATTTCCTGACTGCATCTGTAATGACAGACAACTGCTGCTTGTGTGTGTCTGCAGGCTGGAGTATCTATGTGTTATAGCCTCACATTGTAATTATCCACCTTATAATATCACAAATACTGCTCATATTATCTATTTGCAGTATTTTTTCCTGAATGAGATTCCTTGTTTGAGTGACGCAGTCTTCAGCTGTGAATAGAAAATAGTTGAAATCACCATATCTAACACAAATCAACTCAAATCCCTTATCCCTCATGCTCTTCTTTTCCTTCTTCGTGTGCATACAATGCAGGCACGTCATTGGTAAGTATTGCCACAGCATAATGTAATATGATTGAGCTTGACATGAGTTTAATGTGGACACAGAGCGTGAGAAACGGTTTAGGTCTGTTTTCATTAAGGAGCCTGACTGAGTGAGGAGGAACTGAGGACAACAGACGAGATGAAAGAGACGTTCAAATGAAAGGGAGGTGGAACATTCTGCCTCCAGAGATAAATAAATGACCAAGTGAAATGACACTAAAAGTCATTTAAATATGTTAATGGACAATCATGTATTAGGGAACAGTACAGACAGATGTGTGTGTGTGTGTGTGTGTGTGTGTGTGTATGTGTGTGTGTGTGAGAAATGTGTACACATGGCTCTTCTGTGTTATCTTGGTAATAAAGAGGCTGCAGCAGTTAATAAATAGTCTGCTGGTGTCATCTGCTGGATACTTCTGCATCATCTTGATTTATGGTCATTTCAAAAGTTGCCAGTAGAGGGCGCTGTCTCACTACAAACTCATCTCCAACACCTGTGACACTGTTTTGGTGATGCAAAATCATCTGGCTGATTCTTGCAGTGGTGGAAGAAATACTCATGTATATTTTACTTAATTATAATTGAATATTTATTTTTAATTCAGTAAATATACCTGTACAACAATGTCAAAATACCACATTACAAGTGAAAGCCCTGTATTCACAGCCCTACTTGATGTAGAACGACCTTCAGCAAATGGACTTTAAGTATTTAAAATAAAAATACTCGTGCTTCAGAGAAATGGTTTATGACTACTTAGATTGGGATTGTTAATTCTGATGCATGAATGCAGCACTTTACTGTTGTAGCCGGAGGTGGAGCTAATTTATTTATATAAATGTAGTTAGTCAAGTCCAGTGGCTCCATCTGAAACGTGACAACAAATACCACACTGCTTTTTATGAAAGGGGTCACATGCAAAGGGTTGGGAACCGCTGGTTTAATCATTAACAATGCATCACACACACACACACACACACAAATATATAAGTGTGTTGTATAGCAGGACCTTAACAGATGAAGGCTTAGAACTGCAGTTGGATGAAAACAGCCAGCTAAGATTTATGAAAACACCCAGTGAAATTTGTTTCTAATGACCTAAATTGAAGGTGACAGTTAAAGTTTAAATGAGCACAAACAACAAAGTTATTTTTCTGGGTTTCAGTTGAAGTCTCAGTCGTATCCAAAACATCTAAAACAATGTGCATTCCTCTGCTCTCATATGGAAAACTGTGGACTAATGGAAGGAAGAAGTCAAGTACAACAGTTACTCTTGAGTTCATGTTGGGCAATGGATACTTGCAAATGAGAGGAGGTGGATTATCTTAGCTATGGCCGACACAGGAATGTGGGCTGCATAATTGGCATCTGGGGATGAGGTAGTGGTACTGGTGCTTTAATTTGCTATTAGTGGCAGTCCTTTGTCATCTCATCTGGATTGGTCAAGTTTAGAGTTAACTGCATTTTACTTAATACAACAAAAAAAAAATACTAAAGATATTATTTAAACAATTCTGTGCTCAAAATTCAGCTGTGCATTGTGTAGAAATGCAGCATCTGGAAAGGTGATTGTTACCCATGATGTTATGAAGTACTGTGCAACATTCTTGTGAACTGTGGAAACCTGTGGTTGACATGTTCATGTGTAGCTCAGTGTGGGTGTCTTACCTGTAATAGCTCAGCTGAAATCTAACAAAACGAGGAAACAGCTATAACGCCACACTGAGACGCCACAGCTACAGCATACTGCATGTAGCTACACAGCTATGCAACATGAAGTAACATGTAGTTTCACTGATATATCATGACTACAAACCAATCAGTGATTGGGCCTCCCATATGATATGTACTTTCCAAACTTCCTGATTATGACTTTCTACTCTTACAAGTTGATTTTCTTTTTGACAAACGCTCTCTGTCAAATGTCCACAGTTGTTCTCACAAGTTGAGTAAGCGGAAGTGAAATTTGTGTCAGTGGTTGCTGAGGTCAAACTGACTTCAGAATGTAAAACCCGTTCTCTGCGGATAATCCTCCAAAATGCTCAGTCTTAATACCCCCTGATTCAGCAAGAGCGAATCAAGTGCAGCGGGGTCAGTGTGAAACTATGCATCTGTAATGTGCTCTGTGCAACACACGGAGTACACACTGATCTGAGATGACTTTGTCTGGAGAGCCAGTGACTATCAATCGACCTCATCTTTTTCAGAAAAGGGAGTGAAGTGTGTAATACACTGTGTATGTAATAACAACAGTAAACCGACTCAATGTGTTCTCCAGCATGTTTTTATTTCAGCAGGAATCAGCCAAACCTTGTAGGTATAAAGTGCAGTAAAAGACAGCAATAATGCTAACACCGTTACAACAACAGTTTCTGAAATAAATAAAAATAAAAATAGTATTTACATGATAAAAAAAAATAAAACATCTTCAGGTTTGAGTGTACCAAGTGTAATCTATCTCAGGATAAAGAATGATTAGACTTATGACGAGACACCAATTATGTTTAGTGCATTTTTATAAGTTAGACAATAAAACTGGAAATTCATCCGGTATTGCTGTACGTAGTTAACACAGTGTTTTCTCATAAAAAGATAAGTCACAGTGGTCGTGACTGTGAGGGAATGACTTCCAGTATGAAAATAAGACAGCCCTTGCAAACAATCAGGCACATTAGTCAAACAACGTAACACACAGACAAACACAAAACTAGACAAGCAGGCACAACTCCCCTCGAGTACAAAACATCATGGGGAATTACCTCATAGCTGCTCCGACTCGCTGGCTCAGAATCATAATTGTTCATAATTTGGTTATTACAGTGGGGTTTATATTGCCAACACTGTTTATTGCATCAGGATGCCATTTGTCAGTTTCCGCTGAAAGTACGAGTCCAGATCCACCAGCCATGTGATGCCAGCAACACATGTAGCTTTTCTCTGACCGCACATTTTTATTTACTTCTGTATTTACTTCTATTGAGTAATAGTTTTAATAGCACAAACAGTGTATTTGTACAAATGTTTTGAGTCCTGGTAAAGCTCTGAGTCCAGCCCAATGCCTACAGGAGGCAGGAGATTCAACTAAAAAAGTACAGTCATTTAAATTTCCTTCCTCTTAATACTTGTGGGTCTTCATCCTTGGCAGAGAACGTCAGTCTCAAACTGCAGCAGCTGTCCCATGAAGGCCAGGTTGGGGGAGATGACATGACGGCGCTGCTTCACAAAGTCAAAGGCCTCGTCCAGCCGGACACGCTGCGTGTGCATGAGGTAGGCCAGACAGATGGTAGCAGAGCGGGAGATACCTGCCTGGCAATGCACCAGCACCCGTCCACCACTCTGCTTCACTGAGTCTGTAGGCGGGACGGAAAAGACGAGACGGAAAGAGGAAGAGAGATCAGCATATTGTGCTCCATTTCACAGTAGTTTCTTTGACATCACTGAGAGCGTTTTACAAGCGGAAATACATATAGAGCTTTAAACAGCTTGACAGAGGATGCAGTCTACCCAGAAATGAAAACGCAGTCATTATTCACTGTGTGGAACGGAAATTCGACTTCAAAAAAGTTAACTTCTTCTGAGCTAAACTTTTCAAGTTAAAAAGGGTTCAAAACAAGCAAAAGAAATGTTCATACATTTCTCTTCTTCTTGTGCAGCATAATCCAGGTGTTTTGTAACCAGATGATTACACTGTTGGTCCTTAAGTCTAGCCAACAAAATGGATTATGGTGTACAAGCTGCTTAGAGAAATGTTTTGGATGTTTCATGTTTCATCCAGTGTGTAAAAGTGTGTGCGGTGGGTCTGCTAACTTCACTGGAGTTTGAACTGACGTTACAAAGAGCAAATCACGACTGAACTTTCATTTTAAGATTACACTGTACACAGGGTGGAAGGTATTCAGATGTTCAGAGGGGAAACTCACCGATGAAGGTGATGGCTGTGGAGAAGCAGGCTCTGATGTCAGCAGCCAGACTGTCCTCCACTGTGAGCCGCAGGTACTCAAACTCCCCCTCATAGAAGTTGGGGCAGGTGGAGGAAACGTTGAGCACAGCTGTGATGCCCGCTGCTGCGAGGGTCTCTCGGCGGGAGGAGTGGATAGCGCTGCCTAAAAACAGGAAGGGCAGCAGCTCCACTGGACCATCCTGAAATTGACCAAAAAATCAAAACAGAGTCCATGTTTAAAGCCAAGAACAATCACTATGAATTTTGATCTTACTTTCATTCTTTAGACTTTTCCATTACTCAGAAAACTTTTTAGATTGATGACATTATGTATCATCTGTTTTAAAGGTGAATTCTACCTTACCTGATCATATGCTGGAGTCCTCCGACCCGTCACTGTTGGCTCTGGTTCCACTGTAGAGAAGTGGCTGCTGGCAGAGTTGTAACAGAGCTCTGGATAGGCCTCTGAAAATCCCTCAAATCCACCTAAATAGAGATCACATAGCATTAGCTTCGGCTCCCACCAAAGTCCTTCTTAAAAAGTTCTTATGTGTTCACAATAGTAATGATGAACATGAAAAGGAAGTCTGTATATACATATTTTAAATGTTTTCAATAAAAAAAAAAAAAAGTTTGTTATCCTTTAGTTTTCATTAGGAGGGTTTTACACTTAAAAACAAGTTACATCTTTATACTTAATATAGAATATTAATATGTTCAGCGCACAGATATTAGTAAACACATAAGTAGCTCATGTTTTTTTTCTTGCAACTTCAAAAGATCAACTTCAACAGTACCCTAAAGTAATACATTTTAATTACAAAAATAGCTCGTTTTTTCTTGCAACTTCAAAAACTCAATTTCAACAGTAGCCTATAATAATGAATTTAATTATGAAAATAGTTTGAAAATGAATCTAAGTCTTATTACCTTGTAGAAAGCATATCTGAGTCTGGACCTCGTTTTGCAGGGCGGTGAGGAGCATCTGGGCCACGCTCTCTGTCTTCAGCTCGGCCACGGAGCGGCTTCTGTCATCCACCACCACCACAGGGGAGAACTCCCCGCGCCGCAGCCGACCCAGGAGCGCCTTGTCCGGGATGAGCCACTCCAGAGCCACCACTGAGCTCTTGGATCTTCGACGCAGCATGGAGTTCCAGTTGACGTTTCGGGACTCGCAAATGTGTGTGAAAGAAAAATCGAGGAAAGGTCTGCAGTCCAGCAACACACACCCAGCAGAGGTGTACTGGTCCTGGGGGGTCCTGAGTATGTGAACCAGCTCATTGCCAGTAATTTCCAAAGGCTCATTGCTTGAAGTCATGGCTGCAAAATTGCTTTTAAAATATTTTTAAATGTAATAAATAATAAACTATTTGTTCTTCTAAAACTAAAAATATCGAATAAAAAAAATAAATCCGGTTTTAGTGTTTTCCTTTGACAACTTAAAGTTGATAAAGTATGTTAGGAAGTGTTTTTAAAATCTACTATAAATGTATCTGGAGAGCACTTCTCCGTAAGCTCGATTAAATTCAGCTTTAGATTTTGAGTTTCACTTGTTCATTGATAACAGCTGTGGGAGGGGCGGAGTCGCCGCGGCCCCTCCTCGTTTTCCACCGGAGACAAACGTCAGATGCGGAAGAAACCATATATGGCCTACCCGGCACTCCTGATATGGACATTGACGTCAAACCTGATTTTCCTACCGCGCACGTGGTCATATGGGGTTATCCCGTGTTTTTGTGTTGAATGACGTTATGCTGAGACGCGCCCCC